>NW_028237682.1:0-100000 GCF_017979445.1 Akebia trifoliata | reverse complement strand
TGAGCAAGGAAAAGTCACCATACCCACTCCTACTACTCCCAATGTTAAGACTAACCCTTTGCCTACTTTTCAAAATCAACCCCCTCCTACTCTGAACCTAATATCCATATCCAAACCCGAATCAATTGATCCAGTTTCCTTCATTCACCAAATGGGTCTTAACAGTGCATTCGCTCCATGCCAGAATGAGCACAACTACCCTAAGGCAGCGACAGAACTGAAGAACAGGGAAATTATTGAAGCAACGGATTGTCGCGTATATGACAGAGGCTTGAATCAAAATATGAAGAGATAGTAAAAGCAGGCAAGTTCAAGTCATCCATCGAAGATAACCGAAGTGGCATAGACTCTAGATTTGTGTCCCTCTATTCATAATGATGTCATCTTTTAAGTTTTCTTAGTTTTTTTTTTTAGCTTCAATTGCGTCAGTCTTTGAATTCAGTTAGCCATCTTTATTTTTGGGTTTTAGTAAGGTTTGTCAGTTTGTGTTCTTTTATTCTAATAAAGAAGTTTTTGATTATCATGTGTGCAATAATGATGTGAACATAAAATCTAACATGAGAAATGACTTAAAGCTCACTAATCAAATTTGATAAATATTGGAATTAAAGAGTACACTCAAGAAGTGCAAATTGGTGATATATTATCCTCAGGAGAACATGAGAGCATAGTAAACTTACTTGAGAAATTCAACAATATTTCTTGCATGATCTCATAAGGATATATGGATGATTATACAAAATATAGATCAAGTCAAGAGTGATTTCAAAGTCAAAGATTATTGGTCAAAATGATATAGCTGAAGCATCGACAAAGACACTAAGACTTACAAGTGGATCTACCAGTTTTACTCAAGAAAGAAAGTTCTCATTCACAAAAGAATATGAGATTTCTTTTGAAGTTTGAAATAGTTGAACGAGTCAATGTCAAATACAAAGAACTCAGTCTCACTCAACTCCGTAGAAGAACTGAAGATTACTCTTTCTCAGAAAGACTGAAGAATATTCATTCTCAAAAGAAATCTTAGTTGACAGAGTAATCCAGATATCGAATTCCTGAAACTTTGACCAAGTTAAGCAGCATTCACAAAAGGAGGCCTTTTTGGTCGAACCATTTTCCTGTCTTACCAAGAAAAAAAAAACCTTCTTTAGCCCCTCGCAGCCTCTAAAAAAATCAAATAGCCTCTTCTTTCTAAACCACACCAACCAACCTTGGGAGGGAATCTTAGTATGAACTACGTTTTGACCTGATCCCAAAGGAAAAGAAGAAATATTTGGGGTACGTAGGCAACCTGAGAAGTTACTTCAGGCCCGGTCATTAAAAGAAAATGTATTCTCTTAAGGAAAGTGTCATCCAAAAGAGAAATCTACTATTGAAATGTTCAAAAGAAAAGAATGCCAAACTAAGGGCATTAGAAAAAAGAATCAGAAGAATTGATAAAAAGAAAAGAATGCCAAACTAGGGGCATTTAGAAAAAAAAATCAAAATAATTGATAGAAAAGAGAGAATATCAAACTAGGGGCATTTTGGGAAGTTGAGCCTTATACCTTTTCTTTCTAAACCATATCCTAAGCCCACCTATTAAGTCCTCCTGAAGGCTAATTGACTCGGTTAAGGTGCAGGAAACTGAGAAATCGTCGATTTGGTTACACAAGATCATCAAGAAAAAAAAGAGAAGCCCGCTAAGTCGAAAACCTGAAAAGGCGGCTTAGGCAAAATTTAGGGCATAACCATAAAAAAGAAAGCCTGCTAGGTTGAAAACCTGAAAAGGCGACCTAGGCAAAAATCAAGGTATCATCAGAAAAAGAAAGAGCAAAGCCCGCTAGATTGAAAACCTAAGAGGCGATCTAGGCAAAAATTAGGGCATCATCAAATGGGAGGAAAGGTCCCGTCAAGAAGAAAAATTCAGAAGGAAGCTTGTGCAGAAACTGCAGAACCATTCAAGCCACGATATTTGTCTTTTAGCCAAGAGCTCACATCCGACAAAGACAATATTGAAGTCGAAAAAAATCAGAAGTCATCTTGAACATTGTAGGATCTTCAAAAGTATGTTTACTTGTTCAAGTGTTCGCTAATGGAAGATGTAGAATCATCAACCACTTTGAAGAGGAAGATCTTTTATTCTAATATTTATCAAGATTTTTTAAGTCCAGCTCAAGCATTTTTCAAAAGAAATTCGAAAGAAAATGATCAATTCTTTATTGCACATATGATAATCTTAAGAGTCTTAAATTTAAGAGAATGTCAGTTCTTCTATCTATCATACATCAGAGTCCATATTTTTCAAGCGTAATCCATTCCATCAGTCTCGTAGTCAAGTCCCAATTAAAGCCAACCTTGAAACTAGGGGCATTTTTGAAGGTCATTTAATTCCAAAGTTTTGTTCTTAATCACATGATAAAAAGAAAATCATACAAAAGCTTAAAAGTCCGGCGAAACCCAATGATAATTACGAATCCAGATGCATGATAAGCCAATAAAGGCCTGATCTTTCAAACTTTGAGCTCGATTTTGAATCATATAATCAATTAATAGGATTGTTTAAGTTCCTATAAATCTAAGCTCGAGAAACGTGGCTTAGTAAGTTCGAGTCCGAGAAACGAGACTCCAACTTTTTTGAATCATAGAATGAATGGGCTTGTTGAAGTGCCTATAAACCTAAGTTCGAGTCCGAGAAACGATACTCCAACTTGTTGAATCATAGAATGAATAGGCTTTTTGAAGTGCCTACAAACCTAAGTTCGAGTCCGAGAAACGAGACTCCAACTTGTTGAATCATAGAATGAATAGGCTTTTTGAAGTGCCTACAAACCTAAGTTCGAGTCCGAGAAACGAGACTCCAACTTTTTGAATCATAGAATGAGTAGGCTTTTTGAAGTGCCTACAAACCTAAGTTCGAGTCCGAGAAACGAGACTCCAACTTTTTGAATCATAGAATGAATAGGCTTTTTGAAGTGCCTACAAACCTAAGTTCGAGTCCGAGAAACGAGACTCCAATTTTTGAATCATAGAATGAATAGGCTTTTTGAAGTGCCTACAAACCTAAGTTCGAGTCCGAGAAACGAGACTCCAACTTTTTGAATAATATATAGGCTTTTTGAAGTGCCTATAAACCTAAGTTCGAGTCCGAGAAATGAGACTCCAACGTTTTGAATCATAGGCTTTTTGAAGTGCCTATTAACCTTAGTTCGAGTCCGAGAAACGAGACTTCAATTTTAATAGGATTGTTTAAGTTCCTGCAAACCTTAGCCAGAGTCCGAGAAACGAGACTCCAGCTTTGTTTGAAATCATATTGAATTAATAGGATTGTTTAAGTTCCTTAGCCTGAGAAGCTTGGCTACAATAGGCTCCAGTCCGATAAATGAGACTCAAACTTTTTCGAACTCTAAAAAGAATTTCAAATAGGATTTAACGAAGTTCCTACAATGTTATAACTCCAATTACCTTTGTTAAACCTTGCTATGATTGTTTTCGTTGCATAAGTGCATCTCAATTTTGAATCATTATTGTCAGTGAGAGAAGATCTCTAGGACTTGGCACATTTTTACTTCGTTTCACACAGCATCACACCATTGCACACACGTGCACTTTTGCATCAGTCAGGGAGAATCTTCTAAAATTCGAGGATCTGACATCGTCAGTGAGAGTTCAAGCTCGAGGACCTGACAACCTTTTAGTTCGGGAAGAGTTTTACGCTCAAGGATCCGAACACCCTGACGAATTGCTAAATCAGGCTGCAAAATGAACTGTCACTAGCTTTGGCATTCGGATATCGCACTATCTACCAAAATAGATTTGCTATCTAGTTTGCTTCAACCCTCTACCAAAGAGGGGCATCTGTAGACACCCCATTTTTGCACTCGCCTGATTAATCAACTCGTCAACCCGATCGCAATGATTCCCAATGATGGATGTGTATTCTATTGCTTTATTTTGTTACCAGATGTGTTTCAGAAATCCGGATGAGGTATCTCAAACTAACAAAATCTTAAAAATCACGCTACGCTAGGTAAATACGACCCCAGAAACATAGAAATCATCATCTTGCAAACTAAAAAGAAGCTTCACGATAAAAATCACTAAAAACTATCAAATTACCAAAATACCCCTAACCTCAAAACAATCCTAGAGCCTACGTTACGCTTAGGAAAACTCATTCAAACACATAAAAAACAAATCGAAATCAAATAAATCATTTCGTCAATTTTCATAGAATTCGACAAAATTACGAAAATGCCCCTCATAAAGTTCACGACCATTTCACATAAAAATTTTCATAAATGACACAAACCAACATTCTCATTGAATTCCTTACGAAAAAATGATTCTAAAACATCCTAGAACATTAAAAACTGACCTAAAACGTGAAAAGTCCTCTCTGGGGGCAAAACGGTAATTTCACAATTTTCATGATAAAAAATTCCGAAATTAATAAATAAAACATTAAATAATTAAAGTGAAATATTAATGAAATTAATTTAAAATTTTGAACCTAAAAATCGATTAATCGGACTCTCAGGCAAAATTGTTGAGGGTTCGTGGGATATTTCTTTAAGGACCCCTCCATTTGGGGGTCCAAAGAATTAAAGAAATAATGGAGGGGTCTTCTCCAAAAATCAAAGTAAATCAAGCAAGACTAAGGTCAAGGTATTAAAGTCGATCAAGTAAGACTGAAGTCAAAATTAAAGTCAATTAAGCAAGACTGAAGTCAAGATATTGAAAGTCAATCAATTAAGACCAAAGTCAAAACATTAAAAGTCAATCAAATAAGACCAAAAGTCATAATAGAATCTAATTAAATAACAACTCTATCTAATAGAGTTCTAACTTAAAAACAATTCTACCTAAAAGAATTTAATTAAAACACAATTCTACCTAAAACAATTTTAATTAAAACACAATTCTATCTAAAATAAGTCTAACTAAAACACAACTCTAATTAAAAGATCTCTAATTAAACACTAACTCTATCCAAATCAACCCCTAAAAACATCTATAAATAGAGGTGCTCACACCCTATTTTCGTATCAAATCATAAACCTTAAGAGAAGTAGGTCTAGAAGCTCCCCTAGCCCCCATAAACCCTAGTTTTGGAGCCCCAACTCCTTAGCTAACATCCCTCCTTCAATTTTAGTCTAGAAAACACCCAAAAGCCTTCTAAAAACATCTCCAAATCTGCAACGAACTTGAAGAGTTCAAATTCAAAAACAAGGAGATACCTTGCCTCGGAGATCCGAAGTCAAATCCGGAAGCGGAACGAAGCAAGGGAGCACGGTACAAGGAGCTCTTTTTGTCAGATCTGAGGGAATAAAGTCCTTGCATCGGAAAGGTATTTTTTTTTATTATTTTCTATTTTTATCTAGGTTTTAGCAATGTAATTTACTTGGGAATTTAGTAGAGACCGGCTTTGGCCGGGCGGGATTGGTGCCTAACACCTTCCAATCCCGTAACATGATCCCCGAATTCAGTTTTTTTTTTGGTTTTAGATTAGTTTTATCCGTTTAGAGTCATTGATCGGTTCCTAGACCGTAATAACTAGGTGGCGACTCCCAAACCTCAAGGGTCAAAAGCGGATCCGCGCACCCCGCGGATCGAGGGCGCTTTCAGGTGTTTGAGTAAAATTTGATTCTAATTGTTAAACCCTTAACTTTGCAATAAACGGGTTGCCGATAGTGAAAAATCTCTTTGATTTTTTCACTTTTCTTTAATCAATTTTTTTTAAGAGAACATAATGTATCTCTTCGTCCCCATCTAGTTCTGTCGGTCTCAACAGACTCAAAAATCTGCTCTTTGAGGGTTCCAAAGCCGTGTGTCTATTCTATGAATCTTGAACGATCTAGAGATCGGACGATCGAGTTTGCTGTCATCCTTTACCACTTGATCGAACGAGAACGATGGATTAAGGATCGGGTAGGGAATACGATCTGTTACGTGAGATGAAAGGTTCGATTAAGATCAGTAATCACTTGCCTAAACTCAGTTTTGAGCCTCACCTCTACGTTTCTATTCAGTATAATATCGGTTCACCTCTCGATTTTGATGGCTGTTTTTTCCAATCAACCGTTCTTGTAAGATAGGTTTGTCTGATCTCGAGTTCGAACATGAAGATCTCTGTGGAGATAGGTTGAAGCTCAGTTTCTCACCCTCTTTCTTTTAATAGATTTGAATCATCAGAAGGCAGTTCCTAGAGAGTTTCTTCGTCTCAGCGCGAAAATGGCGAATAATTCATCGATAAATTCCATGTTATAGGCTGCAACTCTGTTTTTTCCTTTTTTTTTCTCGCGGTTCTATTCTTCACCCCTTGCTCGCTGGATGCTTCTGATTTACCAATGGGTTGTGTAAAAACAGATTACATTGAATGTCCTGGTTTTCATGTTGAGTAGGCTTATTCATTTGTTTTCCTTTGAATTAGATTCAATCAGTTGTTGTTCATTGAATTGTACCTAAAAGCTGATCTCGACCTTGTAGTGGTTGAGTTCGAATTGTCTTGATGGCAGTAACATGTAATTTCTTTCATAAAATTATTTTAGTTGTTTTAAAAAAAAAAAAAAGAGATAAAAAAAAAAGATTAAAAGATTTAAAAAAAAAAAAACTAATAAAGCAAATCAATTTTTAAATGTTGCCAACAGCAACATATGTTTGTCTTTTGGTTGTGTTTTCTAAATTTCTTTTGATGGGGCTCAACTCTTTTTAAAAATAAAAAATAAAAAATCAAAATAAAAACATCTTCTTTATCTCATCAATCATATTTATACCCTCAATTCGATATCCTTTAAAATTTTGAATTATTGTGGTTCACCCCAAAACAATCTTGATTGGACTATATAAATTTTTTGCGAGATTTGGAACCGTGGGCTTATTTCAATGATTCGGACCATATTGTTAGTTTATGTTGATTGCCTATCGAACATACCATAATCTTGCTTTAGATACATAATTGATGTTGATCGTAATATTTATGTGAGGGAATGTGATCGGATTGGTATATTCATGTGATATCAATGTTGTAGTGATTTGATTGGGCCCATCAGCTCATGTGTTTAAAAAAATCCCGGGCACACCCCACCCTGTTTTGCACACACCACATGCACGTTTATTGTTTTATCCACTTACACGTCCCATATAGCCAACGTGGTACTAGTGCGTGGCCCGGTTTCTTCGGAGATGTGAAGTCATTCATGAAAATCACAACTCCAGTCACGTATCTTAGGGTATATCAAACTGGGGGCATCAATACCGTCTGATCAGGTGATTCTGAGAGATATATTGATGCAACCAAGCTGGAGTGACCTAAGCCTTTGACCTATTGTAAACCACACAGTTACATGTCCGGATTGCCAACGTAGTACTAGTACGTGGTCGGTCCCCTCGTGGGATGCCAAACCATTTATGAAAGCTATAACTCTTGACTCGTACCCGTAGGTATAAAAGATAATCTAAGTATATCAATTGCACTTCTTGGTCAAAACCGGTGCCTAAGCAAGATCTTGTCCCACTGTACCCTACTGTACGAGGGGGATAGACTACGTCTATTCTAGACGAGAGGTATTTAAGTGGGCCCTTGCTCAGCATTGTGCGCCACCTCTCAATTGAAGATCAAACTAGCTGTTTTTGGCTTCAGAGAAGTGAGTTGAGGTTTTAGATTATCACCTATACGGTATATCAAACCAAGTCACCACGTATCGAAAAGTATATAGGTGTGCTTGGGCAAGGGTGGCCAGATAAAAATGCATTGCACGTAGTAAGCTTAGAGTCTAGCAACCTTCCTTGTAGGTCACGACTCGAACTTATAGTGGGTGTTCCCGGGTTGTTTATTGAATGGACCCTTTTGATTGATGAAAGCATGTGAATGATGGAATGATGAGATTAAAGTGTTTGATTGTTCTCAAGGATCAAAAATGTTGTTTTTGAAAATTAAAATGGGTGCACCGACCCAATAAAGAATTCATTCTTTTACAATAATGACTCAGTCCATCCCGATCCAACAATCATGGTGGGCCGAGCCATTTAAATTGAAAATGAAAATCAAATTTTCAAAAGAAGACAAATAGTTTACAGAAAGAAAATATTTTCCAGAAAAGATTGTTTTCCAAAAGAAGTGCTCTCTAGAAGAAATGTTTTCCGAGAAAAAATATTTTTCGAAAAATGTTTTCTATAAGAACAAGATTTTCTGAAAGAAAAATATTGATATTTTACATGGACCTTGGAAGAGAACTAAAATACCCTTTTGTGTCAAACCAGGATGCTAGTTGCAGGCGATAACCCAATCGACCAGTTAGTCAAAACAACCGTCATAGGAATGCACCCTGTAGAGAAGATCAATTTTGGGAGATTCATGTTGAGGAGTGCTCTTTACTTTCATGAGTTTGAGATAGACTGGAACCTCTTACATGCTATGGCTAAGCGATGGAACCCCTATCTTCACATATTCCATATGGGGTATATGCATTTGTGCCTCACTCACGAGGATTATTGTGGCATCATGAGGATATCAACTTCAGGACCTCTAGTCAGGCCCTCATTGAAGACTGGATATTCTGGTGAACTCGCCACAGGACTAAACATTTCCAAGGAAGAAGTCAAGGCCTTAGTCCATGACGGGAGATTGAACTTAGTACCTTTATTGGGCCCGTATCGCTCCCGTAGTCACCCTATCAATGTAAAACCCGAAGCCTGGCGAGCTACTAGAGATTATTATTTACTGTGCCTAGGAATCCTAGCCCAATACATACTGACCTCCAATAGTGATGGCCAAACCATCCCTAAGTCCTTCATAGATATAGCCTCTCAACTCTCAAGGAAAGCCAACCCAGTACCTCTCATCCTAGTTGAAACCTTCTCAGGTTTAGATGCCATAAAAAACGGTGAGGGGGAAAGCTTCAAAGGAAGCCCCTACTTACTCTATATGTGACTTTGTGACCGTGTCAAAATCGTAGAGGTTCCTTCAAACCTCGAATATGGGCCAGAACACTTTTCCAAGAAAAACTTGTTAGTGCGTCACAACTCAGTCAAAGCTTGAAGCAAATGGTTAGACTCTCGCCTTGCCTGTCATATCGATTTTAGGTGCCCTTGGTGGATGACTGATCCCCCTGTTCTAGGAACCAAAGGATCCTACTATGTCCGTCTGATTGGTTTAGAAGACACATCTTATTACCATCCTAATCTGATCCCAGAACAGTACGACGTACCTATAGAGTTATCCTTACCCCAGCACAAAGTTTTCTTTCCCCCCGAGCCTTTGACTGAAAAGTTAGGTCATCTCATTGAGAAAGCTTGGAACAAGCGCACCTTAGGATATCCAGACGGACCAGCGAAATTCAAAGAGCCAGTTGTTATAGCCAAGAGGGTCAAGCCTGACAGCAATCCTGATGACCATCAAGACAAAGCCAAGTGTCCATGTAAAAATAGTTCAAATCAAATTTGTTGAAAGATGTTTTAATAAGAACATATTGTTTGTCAATCATTTTCAATAAAACTATCTTTCTTTTTGAGTAAATATTTATTTCCTTTTCGAATACTCATTGTGTGAATGGATTAATTAATGGATTGGTGCACAAACCTCAATAAAATGATTCCCTAAAATGTTATCAAGGGGGTAATACTGAAATTGACTAAATTTACCTTTGATGGGGTCATATAGGATTATCATTGCGCCCAAACTCAAGCGTCCAGCTCCTAGTTGGAGTCGTAAGTCCAGTCGGTTAGAACGAACCACATTACCAAGTCAACAAGCAGAGATGGCTTCAGAAACTGAGCTCACAGAGATCTATAAGATCTTGGTAGCCTTTGCCAATGACATCAACAATATAAAAGGCAAAGTGGAAATGTTAGAACAGACCTCGGAATCGATGGGAAATCCTCTAGATGACCCAAAAGGAAAAAAGGTTGAAGAGAAACGTCCACGTGAAATCTTCGAGCTCGACGGAGACGAAGAGTATGTTGATGAAAATCCGACGTTATCTAATAGAATATCTCAATTGGAGTCAGCTATGAAGAGTATAAAGGGTATTGATGAAATTGCAGCAGGCATTGAAGCTCTGAACCGCATCCCTAGAATCCATTTGCTAGAGAAGTTTGTGATGCCTGAAATGGACAAGTTCAGTGGGACAGGGTGTGCGAAAACGCATCTTAAGGTGTATGTTACCAACATGCGCACTATGGGGCTCAGCGACGAACAAATGACATTATTGTTCCAAAGAACTTTATCAGGATCAGCACTACGTTGGCTAATGTCTCAAGATCCAGTTATTGTGGGTACATGGGAGAACATGTCAAAGGCCTTCTGGCATCAGTATAAATATAGTACCGAAATTGAGACCTCAAGAAGGGATTTGGAAGTAACTAAACAGAAAAATGGGGAGACATTCACTGATTTCATTGGTCGCTGGAGGGCCAAGGCTTCTCAAATGTGGGATAGACCTTCGGAGAAGGAACAAGTAGCGATTATCCTAAAGAATCTCTCTCAAGGATATACTCAGCACCTAGTGGCTCAATACCTCCCTACTTTTGAATCCTTGTTACAAGCCGGAAGCCAACTCGAGGATGCATTTGCCTCTGGAATTCTTTCTAACCCCTCAGATAACAAGCATAAGAAACCATATGTTCCCAAACCCAATATCAACCATACTTACATCGCCAATACCTCCGTTACCCCAGCTCAACCCCCGGCCAGGGCTAATAACCAGGTTCACCCAAGTCAACCTCGAACTCCACGTCAATTTACCAATTTAGGGATGACTCTTACCGTAGCTTTGCAAAAACTGTTGAAAAAAGGGTTGCTTACCCCGATTCAACCTCAACCTTTACCGAATCCCTTGCCAATCGGACACAACCCCAATTTATTTTGCGAATTTCATCAAAATCCTGGCCATCACACGGATCGATGTATCACCTTGCGTCATGCCATTCAAAACCTCATTGATAACAAAAAGATCACAATCCCTAGCTCACCAAATGTCACCACTAATCCACTACCTACCTATCAACCTCCACCAACCCTGAACATGGTTTCTCACACCCCATTACTATTCGACCCTGTTTTTCTCATCCATCCAATCCAAGTTAAACCGCCTAGTTACCCCCCCTGTCGGGATAGCCTTCACTGATGAGGTTTTCACTAGAACTATGAACCATTTGATTTAACCTCAGATGATACATATTGTTTATCCCCGCCCCGTTACGATAGCCCCACATTCACTAATTACCTGTTGGCTCAAATGAATCTGAAAAATCCTGTACCTTTGACAAACAAAGATCCATACTTGTTGACTGAAGAAGATGAGTCTTTTTCCCTTTCCTGTGATGAAGTTAAACATATGACTCGAGGGGAAAGAGTTTTTAAGTCACAAGAACTCTGTGTTGATAATCCTGCAGTCCTGACAAGAAAAGAAGGAGAAGATCCCACCAAGGAAAGCATCGAAGAGGATAACTCCGTGATCAAACAGTTGAAAAAATCAGGGGCCAATATCTTAGTATGAGGTTTACTCATGGCTTCCACTGCTCATAGGGAGGCTGTTCTCAAAGCACTAAACACAGCCCAAGTCTCCCTTGAAACTTCTCCAGATCAGCTGGCCAGTATAGTAGGGGCAACTTACGTGGAGAATATCCTATCCTTCTCGGACTCAGATCTCCCAAAAGAAGGGGCAAGCCACACTAAGCCGTTGCATATTACAGTTGACTATAACGGGATGAGGGTACCTCTGGTTTTGATCGACATCGAGAGTGCACTGAATGTTTGCCCGTTGAAAACTGCTACTTGTCTCCGGTTTAAGACTAAAGATCTCAAGCCCATTAATCAAGGTGTTAGGGCTTATGATAACACCAAGAGGGATGTACTGGGAATTTTGCACCTTCGATTGTCCACAGGCATAGCTGAATTTCCTGTGGAATTTCAGGTTATTGATATCCAATCCTCTTTTAATTTACTGTTAGGGAGACCATGGTTACACCAAATAAAAGCCATCCCTTCTATGCTACACCAGAAGGTCAAGTTTATCAAGGATGGGCTAGTAATTACTTTTCATGGAGATGCTGAAATTGTAGGGATCGTAAATAGTACTGAGGTCAAGAATGAGCCACTGCTTGAGATTCAGCCAGAACAACAGGGGATAGAACTTAGTGGGTTCGAATTCGAAAAGATATGCTCAGTCCAATGGGATCAAGCCATGAAAGAACATTTTCCAATGGAAAATACCTCTAATTGCTACATGGCCAATATATTCAAGAAAATGAGATTCTTCCCTGGTATGGGCTTAGGTCGCAAGGAGCAAGGTATTAAAGAGGCACCAGTGATTAAAGAGGTCATCGACACATTCGAACTAGGATATAAACCTATTAAGGAAGATTGGGCCCAATACTGAAAGACAAAACGGGATAAGGCCATTGCTAAAAGGCAAAGGTGTACCACAGATCTCATTAAAATGAAACCCTATCGAAAGACCCTCAATGGTTATTTTGTGAAAGAAGGAGAAGACTTCCGTTACTATGGGTTCCCAGAGCTTTTCATTGATCACATCACAGGTACTCGTTTGCCGAGGTTTGAAATCTTTTTTGGCATGGAATGGCCCGAAAAGGAAGCGAGCACAGAAGTTAAGGAGAAGAAGGTTGAAGACTGGCAACTCGATCTGGACTCCCTCAACATCGATCAGCTATTCATTGAAGATCATAGTATCTTAGTGTTGTCAGTTGAGAAAGGGATCCCAAATCCTCAGTCTGTAATCAAACCCGCTGTTGGGTCTCTATCAAATTATCATGTAATCAGTCCTGTGTTGCATGTCAAGGCTGGGTCTGTCGGTCCCATTAGTCCTGTTCAGTCTGACATGCTAGTTGAGTCCTTTATTTATGTTGAGTCAAATAAGTTAGTTGTTTCTGCTGAGTCTGTTTTTCCTGCTGAGTCAAGTGAGTCTGTCAAGTCTGCAATGAGTCCTGTTACCCCATCTCTTTTCAATGAAATGAAAGAAATTTTTGATTACCCCGAGTGCAATAATAATTTAACTAATAATCTGGCTTCGGAGGGAGAGTCTTCTGACGAAGAACCTCCCTCTGAAATAATCAAATTACTTGAACAAGAAGAAGAACGTTGGGCTCAACCTCTAATAGAGGAAGTAAAGGTTATCAACCTCGGAACAAAAGAAAGTCCTCAAGAAATTCGTATAGGGGTCACTTTATCTCCTGATGAACGCAAAGGGATAGTAGATTTGCTCAGAAAGTTCAAAGACGTGTTCGCGTGGTCTTACGAGGATATGCCGGGGGTAAGCACAGATATTGTCCAACATCAGATTCCGTTATATCCTGATGCTCGACCAATCAAACAGAAACTTCGACGTATGAAGTCGGAATGGACTTTGAAAATGAAAGAAGAAGTTACGAAGTAGATTAACGCTGGATTTTTGGAAGTAGTAGAATATCCTGAGTGGATTGCTAATGTCGTGCCAGTATCGAAAAAGGATGGAAAAGTTAGAATGTGTGTGGATTTCAGAGACTTAAATAAAGCAAGTCCAAAGGATAGTTTCCCTTTACCACACATAAATGTTCTAGTGGACAGTACAGCAGGACACGCGTTGTTGTCCTTCATGGATGGATTTTCAGGGTACAATCAGATAAAAATGGACCCTCGAGATATGCAAAAAACTTTATTCATAACACAGTGGGGGACCTTCTGCTACAAGGTCATGCCTTTTGGTTTGAAGAACGCTCGAGCCACCTATCAAAGAGCAGCCACGACTTTACTACATGACATGATACATAAGGAAGTCGAAGTCTATGTAGATGATATGATAGTCAAATCTAAGGAACGACTAGGGCATGTTACTACGTTAGAAAAGTTTCTTACAAGGATCCAAAAATACCAACTCCACCTCAACCCACAGAAATGTGTATTTGGAGTAACTTCTAGAAAACTATTGGGATTTGTGGTCTGTCAGAGAGGGATTAAAGTAGACCCTGTGAAGATTAAAGCTATCCAAGAGATGCCGCCGCCTGAGACTGAAAAGCAGATTCGAGGTTTTCTGGGCAGAATCCAGTATGTTAGCAAATTCATCACTTAACTCACCAACGTCTGTGAACCTATTTTCAAACTTCTCAAGAAGAATGAACCAACAGTTTGGAATGAGCAATGTCAAAATACTTTCGACCAAGTCAAGGAGTATCTCTTAAACCCACCTATTTTGGTTCCACCTACACCGGTTGAACCACTTCTTCTTTATCTGTCAGTCACAGAAGAAGCTATGGGATGCATGCTTGCACAGTATGACAAAGATACTCGCAAAGAGAGGGCTATATACTACATCAGTAAAAAGATGTTAGAATATGAACGAAAATATTCGGCTCTCAAAAAAACTTGCTTAGCACTGGTATGGGCTACTCAGAGACTTCGACACTATATGCTGTCTCATTCAATTATTCTATTATCTCGGATGGATCCTCTCAAGTATCTTTCCGAGAAGCCGACGTTGACAGGGAGAACCGCGCGATGGTTATTGTTGCTATCAGAGTTTGACATCACGCATGTTACACAGAAATCCATCAAGGGGAGTGAAAGCGCCTCGATCTGCGGGGTGCGCAGATCCGCTTTTGACCCTTGAGGTTTGGGAGTCGCCACCTAGTTTAGGTCTAGGAACCATAAATGACTCTACAATGGATAAAAAAGAACTAATCTACATAGAAATCTGAATCCGGGGATCATGTTACGGGGTTGGAAGGTGTTAGGCACCAACCCCGCCCGGCCAATGCCGGTCTCTACTTATCCCAAATAGATCTACATCGCTAATGATAAACTAGATTTAAAAATAATAAAAATTTACCTTTGATCTGCAAAGGTGCTATTCCCTCAGATCTGAAAATAAACAGTTCCTTGTACCGTACTCCTTGCTTCGTTTTGTCTCCGGATCTGATTCCTGATCTCCGAGGCAAGGTGTCTCTTACTTGGATCTGGATGCTTTGAATTTGTGATAGATTTTTGGGGTATTTTTGAGAGGTTTTTGGATGTTTTTTAGACTAAAATCGAAGTAGGGGTCTTAGGGAAGGAGTTGGGGCACCAAAATTAGGGTTTTGGGGAGGTTATGGAGGCTTCTTCACCTACTTTTCTTAGGGTTTTTTCTTTGATACGAAAATAGGGTGTGGAGGCTCCTATTTATAAAGTTTTTAGAAGCATTAGGGTTTGATTAGGGTTTCTTTTAGGGTTTCAATTAGGGTTTTGACTTAGTCTTTAGGGTTTTAGGGTTTTGACTTTAGTCTTATGAGATTGACTTGATTAGTTTTAGATTAGGGTTTGGATTTAGGGTTTTGACCTTAGTCTTATGAGATTGACTTGATTAATTTAGATTAGGGTTTTGATTTAGGGTTTTGACCTTAGTCTTATGAGATTGACTCGATTAGTACCTTGACTTCAGTCTTGCTTGATTGACTTTAATTTTGACTTCAGTCTCACTTGATTGACTTTAATACCTTGACTTCAGTCTTGCTTGATTTACTTTTAATTTTTGGAGAACCCCCTTATATTATATCTTTAATTCTTTGGACCCCCAAATGGAGGGGTCCTTAAAGAAATATCCCACGAACCCTCAACAATTTTGCCTGAGAGTCAATTAATCGATTTTTTAGGTTCAACTTTTTAAATTAATTTCATTAATGTTTCACTTTAATTATTTAATGTTTTATTTATTAATTTCGAATTTTTTAATTATGAAAATTGTGAAATTACCGTTTTGCCCTCGAAGAGGATTTTTTACGTTTTAAGTCGTTTTTCAATGTTCCAGGATGTTTTGGAATCAGTTTTTCGTAAGGAATTCAATGGAAATGTTGGTTTTTGTCATTTATGAAGTTTTTTGTATGAAATGATCGTGAACTTTATGAGGGGTATTTTCATAATTTTGTCAAATTTTGTGAAAATTGGCGAAGTGGTTTACTTGGTTTCGATTTTGTTTTATGTGTTTGAACGGATTTTCCTAAGCGTAATGTAGGCTCTAAGGTTGTTTTGAGGTTAGGGGTATTTTGGTAATTTAATCATTTTTAGTGATTTTTATCGTGAAGCTTCTTTTTGGTTTGCAAGATGATGATTTCTATGTTTCTGGGGTCGTATTTTCCTAGCGTAGCGTGGTTTCTAAGTTTTGTCAGTTCGAGATACCTCATCCGGATTTCTGAAACATATCTGGTAACAAAATAAAGCATTGGAATAGACATCCATCATTGGGAACCTTTGCGATCGGGTTGACGACTTGATTAATCAGGCGGATGCAAAAATGAGGTGTCTACAGGGAGAGCTGTAGCAGAATACTTGGCAGATCACCTTGTAGTAGAAGGAATAAGGCCTGTCGATCAATTCCCAGATGAGAACATCTTGCACGTTAAAGAAGAACCGCAGAACCAAACATGGCAGTTATACTTTGATGGAGCCGCCAATCAAAATAGGTATGGCATAGGGGCAGTCCTGTTTTCTCCGGAAGGATGCCATATTCCTATTGCTATTAAATTAGCCTTTTCGAACACTAATAACACGGCTGAATATGAGGCGTGCATCGCGGGGCTCGAAGCTGCTTTAAACCTGGGTATTACATAAATTGAAGTTTTTGGGGATTCAGCCTCAGTCATACATCAGTCATTGGAAGAATGGAAGACTAGGGATGAAAAGTTGAAACCTTACCATGAGTATTTGTTAAACTTAGTCAGTAAGTTTAAAGTTATCCTGTTCCAACACTTGTCAAGGGAGGATAACAGATTTGCTGACTCCTTAGCAACTTTATCTTCAATGATCCATTTATCCCCTGGCATGAAATTGAGACCGATCACTGTTGAAGTTAAAGACAAACCCGCATACTGCCATCAGATCAACATTACTACTCGACTACCTGATGGAAAGCCATGGTACACAGACATAAAGAAAGTGTTGGAAAAATAAGAATTCCCGGAAGAAGCATCGAGGAAGGAACGACAAACCCTACTAAGATTAGCATCGCAATTCATCCTGTGCGTAGGAAGTTTATACAAAAGGTCTTATGATGGGATTCACTTGTCATGTGTTGATGAAGATCAAGCTGAACAGATAATGATTGAACTACATTCAGGAGAATGTGGCTCTCACATGAGTGGGAAAATGTTAGCTAAGAAGATTATGAGACAAAGATACTACTGGCCTACGATGGAAACAGATTGTCATCACATGGTCAAAACCTGTCATAAGTGTCAAATACATGCGAACCTTATACATGTGCCACCATCTCAATTAGTGGGTCTGACTTCACTATGGCCATTCTCAGTCTGGGGAATTGACATTATTGGTAAAATATCGCCTAAGGCATCAAACGGGCATGAATACATTCTAGTTGCCATCGATTATTTTACCAAATGGGTCGAAGCTGCCTTTTATGCTGTCCTCACTGCGTCTCGAGTTGCAAAGTTCATCCAAACAAACATCATCAGTCGATACGGGGTACCTTCGGAGTTGATCTCCGATAACGGGTCACACTTCAAAGCCGAGGTTATTAAATTGTGTTCAAAGTTCAAAATCTCACACCATAAATCATCTCCTTACCGCCCTCAGACTAATGGAGCAGTCGAAGCAGCTAATAAGAATATTAAGACTATCCTCAGGAAAATGTGTCAAACACATCGAGATTGGTCAGAAAGACTGCAATTTGCATTATGGGTATATCGAACCTCAATTCGATCCTCCACTGGAGCTACTCCCTACTCCTTGGTGTATGGCATGGAAGCAGTCTTGCCAGTTGAAATGGAAATTCTGTCTCTCAGGGTCTTATTAGAAAGTCAGTTGTCAGAAGCAGATTGGGTTCGTCAACGGTATGAAGAATTGAATTTGATCGAACAAAAATGACTAAGAGCTTTGTATCACGTACAAGCTTATCAAAGAAGAGTCGCCCACGCATTTGACAAAAAGATCAAGGCCCGTCACTTACAAGTCGGGGACTTAGTACTCAAAGAGAATCGGGCACCTATTTTTGACCCTAGATGGAAGTTCAAACCAAATTGGGGAGGTCCGTTCATCGTCAAGGAAATATTACCAGGAAAAACTGTCAGACTTCAAGATTATGATAGAATCGAATTACTATAACCAACCAACCTTGACCAAATCAAATGGTACTACATTTAAGGAGGCCATTTTTGGCCGAATCAATCCTTATATTACCAAGTTACCTAGTTCAACATATCCTCTCTGTAGACACCCCAATTTGCACAAACCCGTTAGGAAGATCCAAATTTCCTCGAGTTGATTTCGATTTAGAATTGAAGCCTCTCAATGGACCCGCATTGCCACTTGGCATCATTTTTATGCATACATACATCATCTCATATCATTGCATGCCCATACCTTGTCCTTAATCCACTTTAAACCTATATCCATCACCCATACCCAAACCCAAGTCCATATCCCAAATCCAAAATCAAGTCCAACCTAAGCCCAAAACCCAAGGCCATTCTAAACCCAATTACCTAAATCCATTACCTAGCCTAACTTAAACCCAATTACCCAAATCCATTACCTAGCCCAACCTAAGCCCAAAACCCAAGTCCATCCTAAGCCCAAACCCAAGTCCATGTCCTAACCTAAACCCAAGTCCATATCTTAACTCAAACCCAAACCCAACACCAAGCCCACTCCAAGTCCATTCTCTCACCCCTTCATATGATGACACATGTTGATGCTCTCAAGCCCCCATCTCTCAACCTAAAACTCTACCCAAATTTCTACTCACTCTCTAAATTTCAACTCACTCAACCTTCAATTACCTCACTCAACTCTTAAGCTCACTTCTCAAGATCAAGTTCATTCAAAACCACCAAGGGACAAGGTGGGGTTTAACATGTAGTCTATCTATTTCAAAGCTTGCATCTTCTTTTTCTAACCCTCCACTTTATTTTTTATAGAAAGCCTTAGGATGTAATGCATACTCTCTCCCATCCCCGGTAGATTGGATTAAGGTTCGATCGAAAGGATGGGGGTTGAAGTCCTTTTCACCTCAATCTCATGCATCATATTGTACACAATGCACACACTCACTTATGCATGGCAATGATGAAGAAATGTGTCACCCTCTTGATGGGGTGAAACATTAAGTTTCTAGTCATGCATACATGCATTAAGGTTGTCGCCTCAAGGGAACTCCATCATGGAATCTCTCTAAAAGCTAAAACCTACATTCATATTCATAAATGCAATGTGACTACATGGGTCATTCTCTTCCATAGAATGTCCCTAATGTCACATTGAAATCAAAATCCCTTTTTAGGGAACATTCCACTTAATGCACACACCACTCTTACCATACATACTCATGCATTTTAATATTTGTTTTCTTTAGTTTTTACAAAATAAAATGGCCAAGCAAGGTAACCACCTTTGGTGGAGAGGATGGGGTGCCTAACACCTTCCCCATTCTCTAACCGGACCTCCTTACCTAGATCTTAGGTAGACTTTGTCCTTTCCAACAAATGAGAGTCACTACAATGCCATGGAAAAAATGGTTTTCAAAAAAATCAATCCGGGTGCCTATTCACACCCATTTCAAAAAAGAATAGTGGCGACTCCAAACAATGTAGTATTGAGGTTCATTGTGAACATTTCATGTCTACAACTTGGCGACTCCACTGGGGACTAGTGGGTCCAAACCATTTTTACTTGGCCATTTGTTCTTTTATAAAAAAAAAAATTATCCAACTTTCTTTCTTATTCTTATTTTGTTTCTAACATGTTTGTTGTTGCTTAACTCCATTGCCTTTATGATTTCCCTTTTTTTATAGGAGTGTATGTAATATTTATTTCTGTACTTGTTTGAAGTTGTAAGGGTTGATACACACTTGTAATGCACTTATGCACATTCGATTCATATCTCATTGCACAAACCACCTTCTCCAATTTTAAAATCTAACCCCGGATGCCGGTACTCTCAAGCCCCCTAGATCGTTCATTTGGGGAGGCGGGGAGGAGAACATCCACCTCAATCACCAACCTAAGAAGTGTACATTTCAATGTGCATGGAGGTTTGAAGATTGAGTAACCTCAAACCACCTATAGCCGCATGCATCAAAATACGATTAGAGGCATAGGACACAAATGTCAAGATGTATCAACCCTTGGGTATCTTGTAATGTTCTTTTTTAGCCCTTGAAGGCAAGGTTGTAATGTCCAAAGGGGCAAAGTTGTATAGATTTTAGGTTTTTTATTTTCTTACATGTCCCCCTAGGTAAAGGGGGAAATCTGTATATATTTTTATGCTTTGCATCATAAAAAAAAAAAAAAAAAATTGTACCCCAAGCCAAAAAACAGAGGCTATGTGCCTCAAAATCTTAAAAAAAAAAATTTAAAAAAAAAAAAAAAAAAAATTTTTTTTTGTTGCAAAAATTAAGGTTCTGGTCCATTTTTAAAGAGCGGACCAGTACAAAAGCTCTTCGGTCCGTTCATTAAAAACGGACCCTAAAATAAAAAAAAAAAATTTTTTTTTTGCTCATTTCGTCTCTTATATCAGTCTTGACAACTTTTCTCTTGGACTTTATTTTTCTTTTAAGTTTTAAGACTTCAAAATTATTAAATAAACCATTTTTTCGTTAAACTTAGGGTCTACCCCTCGTCACTTTGTGATTGACCCAAATGGAGCTCGCCTCCACTCTACCTATAAAGGTTGATCCGGACCCAATGTGACACACTATCAACCATAACCCATACCCATTTCGAACCGGGTCCACGACCCATATCCACTTCTAAATGGGTCCACGACCCACACCATCTCCAAATGGGTCCACAACCCATATCCACTTCCAATTGGGTCCACGACCCCTATCCACTTTTAAATGGGTCCACGACTCATACCATATCCAAATGGGTCTATGACCCATATCCACTTCCAATTGGGTCAACGACCCATATCCATATCTAATTGGGTCCACGACCCATATCCATATCCAACTGGGTCCACGACCCACATCCATATCCAACTGGGTCCACGACCCATATCCTTCTAATTGGGTCCACGACCCATGTCCATATCCAAATGAGGCAACGACCCCATATCCGTATCCAATCGGGTCCATGACGCATACCCACCTCAAAATGGGTCCACAACCCTTATCTACTTCTAACTGGGTCTATGACTCTTATCCATGACCTATACCCACTTTCAGATGGGTCCATGGCCCACGTATATTTCGAGTCAGGGCCACAACTCATACCCAACCCAAATCAGAGCTATCAGTTAATCTACCTTTTACAAAATGCATTTTTAGCTCCGTGCTGACAACCTTCGGCTCCGCGCCGATAAACCTCTGGCTCCGTGCCGATGAACCTCCAGCTCCGTGCTGATGAACCTTCGGCTCCGTGCTGATAAACCTCCGGCTCCGTGCCGATGAACCTCCGACTTCGTGCTGATGAACCTTCGGCTCCGTGCTGATAAACCTCCGATTCTGTGCCGATGAACCTTCGGCTCCCCGCCGATGAACCTTCGGCTCCGCGTCGATAAACCTCCAGCTCCGTGCTTACAACCTCCAGCTCCTTGCTGATGAACCTTCGGTTCCGTGCCGATAAACCTCCGACTCTGTGCCAATAAACCTCCAGCTCCGTGCTGACAAACCTCCGGCTCCGTGCTGATGAACCTTCGGCTCAGTGCCGATAAACCCCCAGCTCCGTGCTGACAACCTTCGGCTCCGCGCTGATAAACCTCCGGTTCTGTGGCGATGAACCTCCAGCTCCGTGCTGACAAACCTTCAATCCATGCTGATGAACCCCAACTCCGTGCTGACAAAAAATCCAACCTCAACCAAATTCAGGATTTTCTTAATGCAACTTTACCAATTAAACCGATCTGACCTAATAAATCATCATGCATCTTCATTATGTAGATTATATATTAACGCCTAACCTCTTATCCACAGGTGGCCAAACGACCTAGAAAGAAGTACTTGCCACCTGACAATCCTCCATATTTTCTACGCTCGCAACTAATCATGAGCACTTCAGAGCAACCTCAACAGACAGTGACAGAAGTAATAACAGATCTCACCTCAAAGCTAGATATAGTATTGAAGGCATTGGAAAAACACGATAAAATTTTAGATCTACTAATGGCGAATCCAAGCATCATTCAAGCTATACAACATCAAGCATCCGGTTCGAATCAGGCTATACCCGAACAACTGCAACAACAACTTCCGCAAGCACCGAATACCTTACCACCCACCATCCCTACCAATCAATGACCACCAATTCACATTCACTGCAATCAACCACGACATGAGGTCATTCAAGAGGAAGGATGTGAATTTAGGGCAGCTGAAATAAGGAGTACCACAGAAGAGAAACTTGCCAACAAGCTTGAGGCAGTCGAGGAGGAGATTAGAAAGATGAAGGGCAAGGACTCCGTAAGTGGAATGAGGTTCAGAGACCTCTGCCTATACCCCAATGCACCATTACCACCAAAATTCAAGTGTCCTGACTTCGAAAAGTATAACGGCATTGGATGCCCTCTATCCCATTTGAAACTCTACTGTGGTTCTATGTGCCAATTTGGTGATGATGACAGGTTGTTGGTTCAGCTCTTTCAAAGGAGTTTAACAGGGGCGGCCCTCTCATGGTTCTCTCAGTTAGATCATTCACGGATTAAGAACTGGCAAGACCTGGCTACAATTTTTTCGGAAGAGTACAGATTCAATACGGACATGGGATTGGACAGAAATGACATGGCCAAGATGACTCGGAAGCCAAAGGAAAGTGTGAAAGAATATGCCCAAAGGTGGCGAGAATCGGCTTCTAAGGTTAAACCACCTATGACTGAACAAGAAATGAACACCATATTCATCTCAACTTTGGGCCATTCATTCTATACGCATCTAGTGGGTCATACAACTGCAAGCTTCTCGTCATTGGTCCAAGTGGCGGATCGAGTTGAAGACGGTATTCGGTCAGGTCTGATCTACGACTTGTCCAGTCTAGGGGCACCAGCAGGGGTGTCTACTCAACGGAAACCGATAGTCTTGAACAAGAAGAAAGAAGAAGCACAAGTTAACAATTTACAACCTGTTCGACCTTTTTTCATCTCAAACCAGAGGCCGCCAATACCTCAGGTCCCTTTCAAGGTGAACCCACCTCAAGCTGCACCGGCTCCACCAGTATTTCAGTTTGGTCAAAATCCAGTATTTGGTCAGAACCCACAGTTCGCCCAGAATCATCAAACCGAGCAGCGTAGACCCAACAGAATCCCTCGAGTCTTCACTCGTCTGCCTATGACTCTATCCGAACTACTCCCAGCACTACTCAGGGGAGAATATCTCACTAAGAGGCAGCCAAACCCAGAGGCAATAAAGGGACCAGGATACAACCCTAATCAATTCTGCGAGTTTCACATGGGTGCACCGGGGCATGCCACCGACCAATGCTGGCAACTCAAGCACCAAGTTTAAAATCTAATTGATAGGAAAACGATCATCCTGGATGGTCCGGCAACCCAAGCACCTCAGCAGAATATCAATTAGAACCCGCTACCGACGCATAATGGGGGAGGCAATGGGCCGACAGTCAATGTCATAAAGAGGGATGAACCAAGTTTCAACCCTTCAGTTTTGATAGCACCCATTGGCTCTAAAGTCAGAGTCAATTTGAGGAAAGAACCAACATCATCGAGCATCAATGCCTTACCACAAGATATAATCGACCAACCACTATCCCAACTTCCCGCCAGACTAGCCAATCTCACCATTCACTCAAACTCACAAACCTCAAATCCTTCACGACCACCTCTCATTATACCCTACACATCACCAATTTCAAGCTCTACCGCTCGTCCACCTCTCATTATACCTTGCACCATACCGACTTCAGACCCTTCTTCCCGACCACTTCTTGTCATACCCTATACTGCACCGACCCCTCAAACTGCAAGTTTTTCCTCCCGACCACCCCTCATCCTATCTTATACTAACCCACAAATCCCAAACACTACTACATCAATCGTCAAGCCCAACCCGCCACCTCTTATCCTCCATGTAAAGCCAGATCCTCAACCCATGACCATTATATCCCCTAAACCATTTCCATACCGCTCAAGTCAAACCGTCCCATGGAGTTATGAGACGATGATTGTGACATCCGCAGGGGTTGAGAAGCCGAAAGAGGCGATGATCACGGACATTGGACATATGACTAGATCAGGGAGGTGCTACAAAGTGCCAGAAAAAGAACTAAAAAGGCAGAACGAGGAAGAGGACAGAAGAAAAGAAAAAGGGAAAGGAAAGTTGGTAGAGGAGGAACAAACACTTCAAAGGAAACCAGAGAAGAAAAAGAGCAGGGTAACTGACAAGGAGGCAACAGACCTCCTCAAGCTCATTCGAAAGAGTGAGTACAACATAGTAGAGCAGTTGAACAGAATGCCAGCTCAAATCAGCATCTTGGACCTACTTTTAAACTCAGAGCATCATCGGGAAGCACTACTCAAAGTCCTTAGTAATGCGCATGTACCTGAGACCACTTCGCCAGAAGAGTTGGAAAAGACAGTAGGTCAGATCATGGCCCCCAATCCGATCACCTTCACCGAGGATGAACTTATTGGCGGAGGATGTGGACACATTGAACCATTGCATATTATGGTAAAGTGCAAAGGTATGATGGTAGCAAGGGTATTGATTGACAATGGTTCAGCTCTTAATGTCTGTCCTCTACAAACTGTGCACAAGTTAAACGCGGATTTATCTTACCTCAGGCCAACTAGAAGGACCGTAAGGGCTTTTGATAGTAGGAAAACTGAGTCGTTAGGGGAACTAGATCTCCCAATCACTATTGGATCATGCACGTTTGAAGTGACATTCGAGATTCTAGACATACCCTCTGCATTCAATCTACTTCTAGGAGGACCCTGGATCCACTCCGCAGGGGCAGTCCCCTCTTCCTTGCACCAGCGAGTCAAATTCATCATGGGACAGAGGATGATATCGGTCATCGCAGAAAATCTTATACCAGGCGATCGATCGCCGGATGTGCCTTATATCGATGTAGAGATGACCGGGGATAAAGAGGGGTTTCACGCCTTTCAGTTTACATCTATCAATCACATCCAAAGGGGAAAAGAGAAGACAAGGGCAAGGTGGTCAAAAGCAAACCTAATGGTCGGACGAGTGATGAAGAAGGCGGGATATCGTCCGAAACAAGGGCTAGGGCCTAAGGGAAAAGGCAGGGCCACTCTGATCAGCATACGAAAACATATTCCCTACTTTGGTCTTAGATTCAAGCCTACGAGGAAGGACATCTCTGATATGAAGGATAAAAGGAGGGAGCTTTGACTTGCACGAAGACAGAACCGAGAGCCTAATGTGTGGAACTTGGGCAAAGTACCACACATCAACATCAGCTTCCCACCATCCTTGAAGAAGTCAGATGACTCAGCAGAACTGCCACCGACAAACCACACAGGAGAACCAAGAGTTGTAAGTATCGAGCCCGTTTATTCGCAAGAAGACTCGCTCGTTGAGTCCCCACATTCCTTTACAGATGGTATGGACATCTTGTTCGGCGGGGATTCCGAATGGAGTCAAAAGGAGGAAGAAGGAGAGCCCGCCAAGGCGGAAGTCGCAATATGCGAAGAAGAGAAATCACTGTTCCCTTTTCAAATCGATTGGGGATCCGTCATAATTCCACCCACCCTACAAATTCCTACGCCCGGATGTGACGACAGTCACCCGGAAGTGATGGTTATATCTGAACCATCAAGGGAGTCACCTTCCCAACTTATCCGTCCTGCAGAAGAAGGGCAAAATTTCAAGAATTGGGAGGAGTACCCAATCACTTACGAGGCCGCCATAGGGTCCAGAATCCCTACGGCCTAAAAAAAAACGTCATTAGCAAAATCTCGTCTATCCGAGGACCATAATGAGCCCTCTTCCTCGGAACAAGACTGTTTTGGGGGCTCACCTTCGTTGCTAATGAATTTGCATGATTTTTTTTATCTTGTTTCAGGAATACAGATAGTCCACAAAATCCAAAAAAATAAAAAAGTTTTCAAAATTCAAAAAAATAAAAAATCTTTCAAAATTCAAAAAAATCAAAAACTCTACAAAATTCAAAAAAATCAAATATTTTAAAAAATTCAAAAAAATCAGAAATCTTCAAAATACCAAAGGTTTTCAAAGAATTTCCTCAGTTGAATGAGCCTTGTGACAGAACAGAGTATGAAAGAGAAGAATACGACTTTGACCTCGAGCTCGACTTTGATCTCATGGGGATTGAAGAAGAGTTAGAGGAAGAGGTTGAATATCCTCCAAAAGAAATCAAAGAACTCATAGAACGTCACGAGAAGGGTGTTCAGCCAAATATAGAGGATACAAACTCAGTGAACCTAGGCACCGAAGATGACCCACGGATCGTTAAAATCGAAGCCTTATTAACGATTGAGCAGAAAGAGGAGATGACAAAATTTTTACAGCAGTACCAAGATATCTTTGCATGGTCCTACCAAGACATGCCTGGTTTAGACACAGATCTAGTCGTTCACAAGTTACCAATCAAAGCGGGAAGCAAGCCAGTCAAGCAGAAATTACGAAGGTTGAAACCAGAGTGGACACTTAGGGTCAAAGATGAAGTAATGAAGCGGTTCCAAGCAGGGTTTCTCGCAGTATCCACCTATCCTGAGTGGCTCGCTAATGTCGTTCCTGTACCAAAAAAAAGATGGAAAGGTACGCATGTGTGTAGACTATCGTGATCTGAACAAAGCCAGTCCTAAAGATGACTTTCCATTACCACACATCGACACTTTGGTCGACAACACAGCAGGGCACGGTATGTTCTCCTTCATGGACGGCTTCTCGAGTTACAATCAAATTAAAATGGTGGAAGAAGATCAAGAGAAGACTGCATTCATTACACCTTGGGGTACCTTTCACTATAAGGTAATGCCATTCGATCTTAAGAACGCTGGGGCAACTTACCAACGAGCCATGACTGCTTTATTTCATGACATGATTCACAAGGAGATAGAGGTATATGTGGACGACATGATAGCCAAATCTATCCTCGATGAGGATCATCTGGTAAACCTGAAGAAATTGTTTGATCGATTAAGGAAGTACAGCTTAAGGCTTAATCCGGCAAAGTGTGTATTTGGGGCAACATCAGGGAAGCTATTGGGGTTCATTGTCAGTAGAAGAGGCATTGAAATCGATCCAGCTAAAACGAAGTACATCATAAATATGGAGCCACCCAAATCAGAAAAAGAGATCAGGGGATTCCTAGGGAGAATTCAGTACATTAGTAGGTTCATCGCGCAACTAACTCCGATCTGTGAGCCAGTATTCAAACTACTGAAAAAGAATGAGCCGAAAGAATGGAATGAAGACTGTCAAGAAGCTTTCGACAAGATTAAGAGATACTTGCTTAATCCGCCTGTTCTAGTTCCTCCTACATCGGGTCGACCTCTACTGATGTATCTTTCCGTGCAAGAAAACTCCATGGGCTGCGTACTGGGGCAACATGATGAAACAGGTCGAAAAGAGCAAGCCATTTATTACCTTAGCAAGAAGTTCACAAGTTACGAGGTGAATTATTCGACTCTCGAGAAAACATGTTGTGCCCTTGTCTGGGCATCACAACGGCTACGCCACTACTTGCTCAGTTACTCGACTATGCTCATTGCTCGGATGGACCCCTTGAAGTACCTCTTCGAGAAGCCCGCGTTAACGGGACGCACCGCAAAATGGCAGCTACTATTATCTGAGTTCGACATCTCCTATGTCACTCAAAAAGCCATTAAAGGACAAGCTATCGCTGACCACTTAGCGGAGCACCCTTTACCTGATTATGAGCCACTAAAGAAAAATTTTCCTGATGAAGCCATCTTATTTGCTGAAGCCGAGAGCGACGATGAAGAGTCTAGTTGGAAAATGTAGTTCGATGGAGTAGTAAACCAAAAGGGAAACGGAATTGGGGCAGTCTTTGTTTAAGCCAGACGGAACGCATATCCCTATTGCAGTCAGATTAAGGTTTCAGTGTTCGAACAATGAAGCCGAGTACGAAGCATGCATTGTGGGCTTGAAAGCAGCGATCGACCTCGGAGTGGATGAAATAGATGTATTTGGAGATTCAAGTCTGGTAGTCTACCAGACAACGGGAGAATGGAAGACCCGAGAACAGAGACTGGTTCCGTATCACGAGTATCTCAAAGATTTAAGTTCAAACTTCACCCGAATCTCCTTTACTTACATGCCGAGGGCTAAGAACCAGTTTGCAGATGCATTGGCTACTCTAGCCTCAATGATCAGCATCTCTGAAGATACCATAGTCGACCCTCTTGAGATTGGTATTCAAGATGAGCCAGCGTATTGCTTACGTGTGGAGATCGAAGAACCTGAAGAAAAACCATGGTATGCAGACATCAAGGCATTCTTAGAGGATTGAACTTTCCCACCCGATGCCACAACGACGGATCGAAAGACTATTCAGAGATTGGCAGGACAGTTCTTCTTGAGTAGCGGAGTCTTGTACAAAAAATCGCATCACGAGGTCCTCCTCAGGTGTGTAACACAGACAGAAGCTCAACGCTTAATCGAGACTGTGCATGGAGGAGTCTGTGGACCTCACATGAATGGACATATGCTCGCAAAGAAGATTATGAGAATGGGTTACTACTGGATGACTATGGAGAGCGACGGATATCAACATGTTCGAAAATGTCACTTGTGTCAAATCTATGCCAACAAGATCAACGCGCCACCTTCAGAATTGCACAATATGACTTCTCCCTGGCCCTTCTCACTCTGGGGCATGGATGTCATCGGGCAGATCAATCCTCAAGCTTCCAATGGGCATCGCTTCATCTTAGTCGCTATCGACTACTTTACAAAATGGGTAGAAGCAGCATCTTACGCCAATGTTACAAGGGGCAATGTCTTGAAATTTGTGAAGAACAACATCATATGTCGATACGGCCTCCCAAGCGGGATAGTAACCGATAACGCCAAAAATCTCAAGAACAAAGACATGTCTAAGATGTGCAAGGATTTTCAGATCACCCATCACAACTCAGTCATTTACAAACCAAAGATGAATGGAGCAGTTGAAGCCGCTAACAAAAACATCAAGAAGATCATCGAGAAAATGGCCGTTACTTACAAAGATTGGCATGAAATGTTACCATTCGCTCTACATGCTTATCGAACATCAATCCGAACTTCGACTGGGGCAACGCCTTATTCACTAGTCTATGGAATGGAAGCAGTCTTGCCCGTTGAGGTCGAGATTCCCTCCCTTCTGATATTAAAGGAAGCCGAATTGAATGAAGCAGAATGGGTCCAAGCCCGATTCGATCAGTTGAACTTAATAGAGGAGAAACGACTTTCAGCAATCTGTCATGGGCAAACTTATCAACGGAGAATAGCACGAGCTTATAACAAGAAGGTTCGACCTAGAGAGTTCTCGCCAGCAGATCTTGTTTTAAAGAAGATTTTGCCAATACAAGAAGATGCGAGAGGAAAGTTCCGTCCGAATTACGATGGGCCATTCGTCGTCCAAAAGGTACTGTCCGGAGGGGCGCTAATCCTTACAGAGATGGATGGGGAAGTCTTTCCACAACCGATCAATGCTGATACCGTGAAAAAATATTACGCCTAAAGTCGTTCCTTGAAATGAAGAGAGGACATCTTTCTACTACCTAAACAATTATCTACCCTTAGTTAACCCTTTTTGAGCCATCACATTCATTTCTTAACTTAGGACCGGGGCAAGTCACCACCACAAAAAAAAAAAAAATCGTCAAAAGTCAAAACAAAAATACCAAAGTATACTCCTGGCCCGCATGAGGATAAACTGTGAACGGCTAAAAAATACAAAAAAAATTAAAAAGTAAAAAACCTCAAATGTCTGATCTTAAGCTCGACCCAAATCTCTTACCTAAACAAGTTCGTATGACGATGGGAGGAGACATAATCATATTTTCGAAACAAAAACAGACAAACCCCATGTCCAATCTACCCATCAATAAATCCAGACTCAGCCTTTCTTACATCCTTTCACAACCCTAGCCTAAGCCTATGTTTCGTCCTATTTAAAGTCCTTTCAGATCAAGGAATGGTTCAAGGTAACTCGATCACGGTGGAAGCATGTCATGAAAAACATCGTCAGGGTATAATTGATTTTGCTACTTAAGTCAGATTTCAAGCTACCAAAGTCGTTGGAAGACCTGAGAGGGGAGACCAGATCGAATATTCGAAAAAAAAAGAGCGACTCGAAGTGTAGAGTCATTAATCTCGAAGCTCAACTTAAGTCACCGTACCATGTGTAGCTACGTGGTTTTCGTCGTCATGACGGCTACAACTACTAAATATTGGAGTCGCCACCATTCAGATTGGAAATGGGTGTGAATGGTCACCCGGTGTGTGCTTTGTCGAAAAATTGCCATTTTTGACGTTAGTGACTCGCAACGGATAGGGTTGATCAAACCTAGAGGTTCGGGTAAGCGGCTCCGTTGGAGAAAAGGGAAGGTGTTAGGCACCCCTTTCTCCCCGCCACATGGCGGTAACCTCAAATAACTCGATCATTTTGATTTTTTAAAAGAAAGTGGAAGGTGTGTCCCATGGGTATATTTGTTCCCTAAGTAGGATTTAATTTTGGCTTGATCATAGGATCATCTCATCAATGGAGATGATCCTTGTAGATCCAAGCCTTGAGGTCCATTCATGCTCAACTCATTTAAAGTGAAATGAAAAGAGGGGGAAGATAGAAGAGGGAAGAGGAGAGGGTAGAGAAAGGAAAAAAAAAGGGGGGGGGTGTTGATTGCTCCCACCTTGTACTCTTGGATTCCTTCTTCTTCTTTTTCTTCTTCTTCCTCTTCTTTGAATTCTCTTTAGTCTTTGGTGAGTTGAGTGAAGTTATTTCTCTTAGAGTGTGTTATAAGAGAGTAGTGAGGAGGAGTAGATAGAGTAGATTTTTTTCTTATGGAAACTTGGTGTGTGTGTGTACCCCTTTTTGGGGTGAGAGGGGAGGTATATATAGGTGTTTGGAGGGGGTTTGGGGGTATAATGGGGTTGAAATGTGAGAGAAGGGGTAATGGTATAGGATTTAGGAGTGAGGGATGTGAAATTTAAGGTGAAATGGAGGGTAAATGTGTAATGAATGAAAATGGGTGAGGTTTAGACCTAAATGGGTTGGATTCTACCCAAACCCATTTGGGTAGAGTGTTTGATGGGTTGACATGAGTGATGGTTGGTGGTGGAGTGGGGGTGTAAGAGAGTGGTTTAGAGAATGAGTGTTAGGTTGGTTGATGAGGTGAGGTGTGTAGATTTAGGAGAATGGGTTGTGTAAGAGGTTGTTAAGTTAGTTTTTGGGAGGAGAAAGGAGATGATGCCATATGGCAATCATGATGAGGGGGTGAGGTGATGAGATTGGTTGATTGGTTGATGGGGGTTGTTTGATTAGAGAGAGAGAAATGGGTTAGTTGATTGATGATGAAGGAAGTATGGGTTGAGTTGATTTTATTGGAGTGTTTTAAGGAAGATGATGGGTAGAGGTATGGGTGATGATGTGGGTGGTTGATGATGTTAGATAATGGTGATGGGTTAGGGTATGGGTGAAGGATGGTTGGTTATTGATGTTAGAGGATGGGGGTAGGTTAGGTTAGGGTAGGGTATGGGTTGAGGTGATTTTAGATGGGTTGTTTAGAGCATGGTGATGGGAGTGGGTGATTGGATGAGGGAGGTGAAGGATGGTGATGACAAGTGTCATCTTTTGATGTTGAGGGGTTGATTGGTTGATGTGGGTAAGGGTTGATGGGTTGGGTGGTGGGTTGGATAGTGAATGGGGTATGGATAGTGGTTTATGGGCTTTTAATGTATTGGGCTTGGGTTTAGAAGGGTTGTGGGTTGTTTTGGATTGGATATCGGATTTGGAGATGGAACGGTGAAGGTTGGATGAAGGGGTAGGCATCCCAAGTCTCATATTATTTTTCTTTTGATTTTTTTTGATTTTTTTGATTTTGAAATCATTGATTTAATTAAAATGCCACGTGTTGGCGAATCGGGCTTTTGGGCTCGTTATCGGTTTTTGCACGCGAGTGCGGAGCGACGACGTTGAACAAGTGTAGGATGGGTCACCACCCTTTTTGCGAGTCCTCGAGACCCTGGGGTGGTCTTAAGAACATTGATTTGACCGAAGTCACCACCTTTGATGTTTTTGGGCCTTAGGGGCCCGTTGGCCCCTTTTGTTGGAAAATCGATATTTTGCATGGAGCGGGGTGGATGGGAGTGTGCCGAGCCCTTTTGGTGGACCTACTAACCCATTGAAAGGTGTTAGTGGCTTGGGTTTCGGCGAAAGTATCATTTTTCGATGATTCGGGCCATTGAGGCCCGTTGGTCGAACTTATTGAAACCCTACTATTTTTGGGCCCTTTCAAGTGAGGGCCCGTTCAAATCGAGGTGTCTACAGCTGCCCTTCTTTGCAGGAATTGCGTGCAAAGAACTGCAAAGAATAGACTAAACCCCTATTTGTACGGGCCCGATGAAATTTCACAAAACACGACTTCGAATTACCGGCTGAATCGATGATTTTTGTAGAAAAATGGTTACTCAAGCGCGGGGTCTGACAGAGTTACCTTATTGATTCTTTGGTCTCGATGGCGCGGAGCTCGTGTGAGACCTTGGATTTGATGAAGATTTGGTGATTTTGAAGTTTGGGTATTTCTCGGTCGTGTTTTGACAAATCGAAATAGGTGCAATTCGAAAGGATTTTTGATTTTTGATTTTTGATTTTTGATTTTTTTTTTTTTTTTTTTGATTGATTGATCCGTGCTTAAGGCACGGATGACGTTCGGAGTGATATGACCCGTGTCTAAAACACGGATGGTATTATTTTTATCTCATCCGTGCTTGGAGCACGGATCCAATTAAGCTCTCCTCATCCGTGTTAGTGATACGGATAGATCAAAATTTGCTTCATCCATTCTGGTGACACGGACCAGTATGAATCCAAACGTTTCAAAACCTGCGCGCCCTTTCATTTTCGGTTTCTTTCCGTTTTTCTTCCTTCCTTCCTTCTCTCTGGCGATTTCTCTCCCTCCTCTTTATATTCTTTTCGTCTTAGGCGTTTGGTAGATTGCTTTGGAAGTTTTTGGAGCGTTTTGGGCGTTCGTAGAAGCGGCTTAAAGCATCGAGGAGTTCCTTGGTGGTTTGCGCGTTTTGAGGTGAGTGTTGCATTCCTCTCTTCTTGACTTGATTTGCCTATTTGAATGATGATGATTTCGATTTTTCTCACTCCTAGACACTTTTTTCCTTTTTTGTTTTTTTGTTTTTCATCACTTTGTTGTTTATTTGTCTTGAATTTATTTACCTAATCCTTTGAGCATATGAATTTCATCATATTTAAAACCATGTTACTGGTTATGGCCATCTTGCTCTGCTTGCTCTTTTGTCATCATTGATTGGATATCCATGCATGCTCTGCTAATGAGTGGTGGGGCTTTGGAGGGATTGGGGTTTATTTTGGATGAGGAATTTTCCGTGTGCCGAGGAATGATGAGTGATTTTGGGATGGGTTGTCAGGGAACTGTTGCATTAGTCGGGTGACCCATGGTTTGGTATGGATGATGGGTTGGTCGAGAATGGGCGTGTGTTTGAATTGGGTGGAAGTGGTTAATGGATCTGTTGGTCTTGGTTATGGTTTAAAGGCTGGTTGGGATAGCTTATGGTTCGTTCGGTATTTGGATTTCTTTTGGACGGGTTGAGTTCGGACTGCTTCAAATTTTTCCTTATTTCGTTTGATGATCTTTTGTTATGATCGTGATAGTTCATGGGTATGGGTTTGACAGGTTTGTCTGCAGTTTAATGGGCTTTGACTTAAATGGGCTAGCTGAGTCGATTCGGCTGAGTGGACTGACTGAGTTAACCGAATTGGGTTGAACTAGGTTAGATTGGACTTGACTAGGTTGATCGAGTTTGACTTTGGTTGACCGAGTTGACTGGGATTGACTAGACTTAACGGGTGGATTAGGTTACCTGGGTTGACTGGGCTAGAATTGACTGGGTTGGTTGGGTTTAGTGGGTCGGCTAGGTGGGACACTGATTGACTGAGTCTAAGTTGGTTTGACTCGATTCGGTTAGGTTTAACCTAGGCGGATTCATCGAGATACATGACGGTTGCGTTGTTGATTGATCTCATGGCGGCTTGCAGATGGGTAGAGAACGGAGGAGCCGAGTAGTGCATCAGTCATCCGATGATGAGGAGGAGGAGGCGAGGCCCCGGACTCGGGCTCGCTTTGCCTTGGGATCCGGCGTGGCCACAGAGTACGGTTGGCCGAGACAGCCTTCACGTAGGCCTGATTCAGCGTCGGTAGCTGGTTCTTCGTCTGGCGGCAGGGCAGATGAGTCCAGTTCTTCTCATAGCGGTCCAGCTGAGGATCTGTCGAGCGGTAGTGGTAGAGGTCGACGCGGTGGCCGAGGTCGGGCGGATAGGACTGTAGGCGCCGGTAGAGTTGGTAGAGAGGTTCCCAGGGTTGAGATTCCTGTAGAGGAGAGTGAGAGAGTACCGGATACCTCTCTTCTCCGTGGATTAGGGAGGCATGTCTCTATGTTGGTTCGTTTGGACATCCCTACACCCTATCCTTCAGCCAGTTTCAGGGGTAGGTGGAGTGCCTTTCTTTCTATGGCCGCCCTGTTCTCGGATGATATTCGGACGCAGTTTGCCACCGTGGGCTTTGGTGCTTTCTTGCAGATACCGTCTTTCAAGGCGGATCGACCCTTGTTCTTGGCCATGGTGGAGAGGTGGTTTCCGGTGACTCATTCATTCCACATGCCAGAGGTGGAGATAGGCATCAGGCCTTCAGATTTTGTGGCGATTACAGGTATCGCGATGGATGGAGAGCCTCTGCCTTTGACTCTGTTATCCATCCAGGAGGTGGGAGAGCTGTTGGGCATCACTAGAGTACCCGCTTCTATGGTGGGGAAGCAGGGTAGGATTAGCACAGAGGTGTTGGTGGGTCTACTGTTGATTGAGGGAGAGGATGGAGCTCCGCCTACTTATAGAGAGAGATCGGCCCGCTTCGGTGATCGTGATTTCGACATTATTTTCCGGATCTACTTTCTCCTTCTCATTGGTAGCTGTTTCTTCTTAGAGGACGATTCTTCAGTTTCCACTACATTTCTCTCTGTTATGCATGACATCGACCACATTGGCGATTTTGATTGGGGTAGCCTTATTTACGGTACCATTCTGGCTGGTCTTGATCGAGTAGTGGTGGGCATTACTGCGCCCCGCGGAGCTGGCATCTCCACCCGATTCTTTTGGCATTTTATTGAGGTAAACCGGATCCTGATTTTATTTCTCTATCTAATTCTCCTTCCACTTCCTGTTTTCCCATCTGACGCCTTGCTTTTTCTTTCAGATCTTCGTTCACGTCTACTTTCCCTTTTATCTGCCCACCCGTCGTCATCCCGACGAGGGTTACCCATTGGGGGCGTTTGATGAGTGTCTCCAAACACTCAATTATACGCACATTTTCTGGATATTTATCTTGATTTTTGTACCTATTTCTCTATATTAAGATAATAATCATGATAAGCCTCAAACCACCACGTTGCATGTTAATCAGGCTTAATAAATTCATTTACTAGATAAATCTAATTACGTGTGTTTCTTGTGCAGAAAATCAACAATTTGGAATCAAAATCTCAAGGCAAAAGCATTTGGGCCCACTTTGGAATGCCCTAACACTTTGGAATGCCCTAATCCTTTGGAATGCCCTAATCCTTAACTCATATTCTCCTCTTTTGTCTTTTTGTGCAAAGAAAAGTGGAGGCTACTTTTAGACTCTTCTACACACATTTTTCTCTATAAATAGAGCCTTCATTTCTAGAGAAAGGGTCCCATCTTGGTTCTCTTATCCAAGACTCCTTTAATCTAAGGCTCTTTGCCTATTCTCTTATTTTTTGTATTTTCATTTTCTAGTTATTTTCTTTTGGTTAACTAGTCTTGTAAGAAGTAGAAGAAGAAGAAGTTGTAATTTTCTCCATGAAATGAAGAAAAGTTCTTTCATCTCTTATCTTCCCTCTCTTGCAATGACATTAGGCTAAGTTCCCCTCCATTGGAGAGTAGAAAAGCCTAGAGCAAGTTCTTGTGTTATTTTTAATTTTATGCCTTTCTTTTATTTAAAATGCTTATGAATTCTCTTTAAGTTTCTTGCACATTTTATTCTTAATATAGATACTTTATGCTTAGATTAGATCAAGATAAAGTATGCTTAAATTAGATAATTTGTAGTAAGAAGTTCTCAAGAAATTCTACTTTGTTTTTGTTTCCTTTATTTCATTTTAATTGCAAAATTTTCCGATCTAAGGAGCTAACACCAAGCCCTTATGATTGAGTTATAAAAAGGCTAGAGACTAGAAATTGCTCATTAACATGTTTTAGGTAGATCCACCTCCAATGGTGTTTTAATTCATAAGTTTACTTGCTTTTAATTTCATTTACTTTAGTTTATTTTCTAGCAATTTTACATCTTCTTATAAGTTCAAAAATACAAAGAAAAACAGTTTTAATTCCTTTTAGTTAATTTGAATTTTATCTTCTTAGCTTAGCTCTATTCCTCCTTTCTCTTGGGTTCGATCCCCTACTTGCCCCACAAGTAAGGTAAAACTAAGATTATTATTAACTCCGGTGAGAAGAACAACGATAGTCTCATCAGAATTTTGGCGCCGCTGCCGGGGAAAGGTAAAGGTAGTAGTGGTAAGTTTTGATTTAAAATTTATTTTTTTTCATTTTTATTTTATTTTATTTTTTTTCTTTTGGTTTCTTTCTATAAGTTCAAGTGTTCTTGAGATTTTAAGAGAGAAGAAAGAAGAAAAAAAACATTGAAAAAAAAAAAAGTCATTCTCGTTTTCTTTTTCACCCTTGACAGCAGAACTTAAACTGACTGTAACTTTCTACTCCGATCTCCGATTATCTATTAGTGTATATCGATTTGGGGTAGAACGAAATTTTCTATAAAATGTGACAAAGTCAGCAAGATAGCGGTAAGTCAGATTCTGTTTTTGAGTCCATTTACTATCATTTCTGCTAACATTTCTGTTTTGCTTCTTGTAGGTGAACATTTTTTTTTCTTCTTTTCTTTCAATTTCCTTTAATCTTTAGTTAGGTTTATTTTTCTGTTTTAGAAACTCTTGTATAGGATTTCTTGTAATTTTTATTAATTATCCAAGAAGGCTTGGATTGTAATAGACTAAGGAAGGACGACGGGTGGACAATACCGTCACGGCTCCTTAGGTTCGCACACCAAAATTGGAGTTGGTGGCCTAAGTCGACTCAAACCGTCTTCACCCCGTCTAGCACGGGAGGTAATCCCGAAACACCCACGCCTCTCTTTGCTAGTGGGTTACTCCTTGCCTTTGTATGTTATTTTCCAATTTGCACACACTTGGAATAGTTAATTAGGTAGTAAAGAGCACCCCTCTCCTAGGGATGGCATGATAAGATAAGGATTGGAAGTCATTACCAATTCCTTGCTCTAATTAGGATAATCAATTCACTAGTCATCCAATCAAATTAATTAAAATCAATTAGACTTGACTATAGGGCCCACGAGCTCAATAGGAGAAATTTCGCTTCAAGTTGTGCCAATTGCGCTTCTTGGTCATTTTTGTATCTAGTAAGATCTTGCCCTTTGAGGGGATAGACTCAGTCTATTCAAGAAAGGAAGGTATTTAAGCGTGCTCTTGCTTATGCATTATGCGCCTCCTCCGATCTGGAGATCCGAATGATTCAAACTTGATTTCATAGAACCGAGTTGGAAGGCTAGTTGCGCTATTTCTACCCAGTTAGGAGCTGTCTAGCTTTAGGCAACCTATCTAGGTCCAGTCTTTTCTTTTCGTGATTGTTTGATCGACTGTGTGATTTGTATGCTTGGTAGACGTTCACAAAATAACGTGTTAGAACCATTTGATCCTGAGATCGAACGTACCATCAGTAGGATACGCAAGACACCATCAGTAGTTATGATGGGTGATCGAGAGCGAACTCTCAATGAGCTCTTCGCTCCAGCTTCCGCATCTCCTCCCACATGCATTGTTTTACCATTGAACAATGCACCTCAGTTTGAAATTAGGGCTGCCACCATCAATATGCTCCCTAAGTTCCACGGTTTAGAGCGTGAACAACCTTACACCCATCTTAATCGATTCTTGACTATATGTCAAACTTTTAGAAATCAGAATCTAGATGAGGAGAGTATCAAGCTTATTCTGTTCCCGTTATCCTTGGAAGACCACGCAGCTGCGTGGTTGAACTCCCTAACACCCAATTCCATATCTACCTGGGATGTTCTATCCAAGAAATTTATGGCCAAATTCTACCCCGTGGCCAAAACTGAGAAAATGAAGGACTCTATTAGAAATTTTAGAGCCCGTCCTGATGATGAATTTTCCCAAACTTGGGAAAGATTCAATGATTTATTGGTCAAATGCCCACACCATGGCATTGACAAAGCACAGTTGGTGCAAAGTTTTTATAGAGGATTAACAATGAATCAACGTACCTTAGTTGAGTCAATGCATAAGGGTCAGTTCATGAACCAGACTCCCAACCAAGCGTATGATTTCCTCGTAGAGTTAGCTGAGAGTGCTCAAAATTGGAGCACTAACCAAGAAGAATTTGATAGAGACGATCCGGTTAGGAAGACAGGCATGTATGAGATGAAGGCAGACCCTGATCTCAAAAATGTCATGTGTAGTCTAGTGAGTGGGATGAATAATCTCACGAAGAAGTTAGATGCCTTTACCATCTCAGCATCCAAACCTCACCTAGACCCTCGTACAATTTCGCAAGTGACTGTCGAACCGAGTTCTTTGTGTGTCATATGCGACGGCAACGACCATTTGGTCGAGTGTTGTCCCACCTTGCCTCAAATCAAAGCTGAACAAGCAAATGCGATTAATGGCTATAGTACTTTTAGGAAGCCAACTCCAAACTCTTTTAGCCAAACGTATCACCCAGATAATAGGTTCCATCCTAATTTCTCATACAGACAGAATGAACCTATTCAATCTAGTGGTCCGTCAGGTTACAATAGGAGTTTTCCTAGGCAATCTGGTTCTTCCACAAACCAAGCTATTGTTCCTCAAGTCCCTTATCAACCCCAACAATCTACCGATTGCAGAGCCATCATACCAGATCCCATGACCAATTACCAGCAGCCTGCCCAACAACAGTCGTCTTTAGAATCTATGATTGCCGAGTTGATGAGGCAGCAACAGCAGTTCATCCAAACTCAACAGCAAACCCATCAAAATCAAACTCAGATTAACCAGGTCACTGCGCAATCCATAGCTAAGATGGAAGTTCAGTTGGGGCAGTTAGCTCTTTCCTTGAGTGGGAGAGAGAAAGGTCAATTTCCTAGTCAACTATCCCTAACCCTAGAGGTCAACCTTTGATTCCAAACGGATCAAAAGGTCAATACGAAGTAGGAAGCCATTCTGGAGCTCCACAAGACTCAGTCCAGGCTATCCACACCTTGCGTTCGGGAAAGAAGGTGGACAACAAGGTCCAACCTATTGACACGGGAGAAAAGGTCTTAGAAAAGGACAAAGTTCAAAAAGAAGCCATAGAGTCTCCAACAGAGAAGAAGAAAGATTTGGAAAATCCTCCTATCATTTTGCCAATTCCAAAAGCTCCATTTCCCCATCGCCTTAGAGATTCTAAAAAGGTAAGCAGTTTGAGGGTGTCTTAGAAGTCTTCCAAAATGTGCATATCAATATCCCATTCCTAGATGCCATTAAGCAGATACCTTCTTATGCGAAATTCTTAAAGGATTTGACCACAGCTAAAAGGAAAACACCATTCCTCGGGAAGCTATTATGGCAGCCCAAGCTTCGTCACTCATCCAACAAACGATTGCACCAAAATTTAAGGATCCTGGATGTCCGACAATTTCTATTCATATTGGAAATCAAGTGGTCGAAAAATGTCTCTTAGACTTAGGGGCCAGTGTGAACCTTTTACCATATTCGGTTTATAAACAATTAGGTTTGGGGGTTTTGAAACCCACAGATATCACGTTGAGTCTAGCCGATAGGTCCATAAAAATTCCAAAGGGTATAGTTGAGGACGTGATAGTTAAAGTCAAAGATTTCTATTTTCCTGTTGACTTTGTTGTCTTAGACACAGAGCCAGTCATCAATTCGAACAGTCATATTCCTATCATCTTAGGACGTCCATTCTTAGCCACGTCTGACGCAGTCATTCGTTGTAGAAACGGAATTATGACTTTAGCATTTGGGGATATGAAAGTGAAACTGAACGTCTTCCACAATTTCCAAGGAATTGATGTAGATGATGGTATGGAGGAAGTGAACATGATAGATACGCTAGTCAATCAAACGTATCAAGAATTAGGGTACTCTGATCCCCTAACGAAATGTTTGGCTCACTTTGGCCTTGACTTGGACGTAGAAGAGTCTATAAGCGAAGTCAATGCTTTGCTTGAATCCGTTCCACTCTTAGATTCTGTGCGGTGGCACGCAAAAGCTGAAAGTCTTCCTGTGCGCACATCCAATCTTGTTCCTTCTCATGTCGAGCCTCCAAAATTGGAACTCAAGTCTCTTCCAGAGACCTTGAGATATGCATTTCTTGGCAAGAATCAAACCTTGCCTGTGATCATTTCCTCTCACCTCAATGAAGTCCAAGAGGGAAAGTTGTTAGGAGTATTAAGGGAACATCAAGAAGCTATTGGTTGGAGCATAGCTGACATCAAGGGAATTAGTCCATCTGTGGTGATGCACCACATTCGTTTAGAGGATTTTGCTAAACCTTCCTTAGAACCTCAGAGACGACTAAATCCTGTCATGAAAGACGTGGTTCGGATGGAAGTGATGAAATTGCTAGATGCGGGTATTATCTATCCTATCTCTGACAGTCGTTGGGTGAGTCCTATACAAGTAGTTCCTAAGAAATCTGGTATCACTGTGGTAGTGAACCAAGACAATGAATTAATCCCCACTCGAGTCCAAAATGGATGGAGAGTGTGTATTGACTATAGGAAACTCAACTCGATGACTCCTAAGGATCATTTTCCCTTACCTTTCATTGATCAAATGTTAGAGCGTCTGGCAGGACATTCTTACTATTGCTTCTTAGATGGTTATTCCGGGTACAACCAGATACCTGTTGCTCCAATCGATCAAGAGAAAACAACGTTCACCTGTCCCTTTGGAACTTTCGCGTATCGTCGCATGCCTTTTGGATTATGCAATGCACCCGCTACTTTTCAACGGTGCATGATGAGTATATTTTCCGACATGCTAGAAAGATATCTCGAAGTGTTCATGGACGATTTTTCAATTTTCGGACCAAGTTTTGAGGAATGTCTCCATCACTTGACTTTGGTCCTTCAACGTTGCAAAGAGGTCAATCTAGTCCTCAATTGGGAAAAATGCCATTTCATGGTAACATCGGGGATTGTGCTAGGGCACATTGTTTCTGCTAAAGGGATTGAGGTAGATAAGGCAAAGGTAGGTCTAATTGAAAAATTACCACCTCCTAGAACGGTCAAAGAAATTAGGTCATTCCTAGGCCATGCGGGTTTTTATCGTAGATTCATTAAAGATTTCGGGAAAATCTCGAAGCCTTTATGTGAGCTATTGGGAAAGGATGTTCCTTTCGACTTTTCAGAGTCATGTCTCTCTGCGTTCAACAAGCTCAAGTCCGAGTTAACCTCGGCACCCATTATTCAACCTCCAAACTGGAGCATTCCATTCGAAGTTATGTGCGACGCTTCAGATTATGCAATAGGCGCTGTTTTGGGTCAGCGAATTGAAAAACAACCTCATGTTATCCAATATGCTAGTAAAACCCTAAACGATGCTCAGCTTAATTACTCTACAACAGAGAAGGAAATGCTAGCAGTGGTCTATGCCATTGAAAAATTCCGCCCCTACCTCATAGGATCTAAAGTCGTGATCTACACAGACCACGCAGCATTGAAGTACCTTCTATCAAAGAAAGATGCTAAAGCAAGGTTAATCCGTTGGATTCTACTTCTACAAGAGTTTGATCTCGAGATCCGAGATAAAAAAGGGGCAGAAAATGTCGTAGCTGATCACTTGTCTAGGATAGTTAACAAGCCATCCGAGGAATCCTTACCCATCTCTGAATCCTTTCCCGATGAGCAACTTATGCAAATCTCTCAAGCCAATGTTCCATGGTATGCGGACATTGTCAACTACCTAGTTACAGGTCAATTCCCAGTCGAAATGACTAGTCAAGAGAAACTTCGTCTTCTGTCAAAAACAAAATGGTATTTCTGGGATGAGCCATACTTATTTAAGTATTGTCCTGATCAAATCATTAGACGTTGTATTCCAACCTGTGAGCAAGTCAGTATCCTAGAGTTTTGCCATAATCATGCCTGCGGAGGGCACTTCAGTGGTAAGAAGACCGCCATGAAAATCCTACAATGCGGTTTTTTCTGGCCTAGTATTTTTCGTGATGCCCACGAGTTTAGCAAATCTTGTGATAGATGTCAGAGATTAGGAAAAATCTCTAAGAGAAATGAAATGCCTCAAAATCCTATACTGATCATCGAAATTTTTGACGTGTGGGGTATAGACTTCATGGGACCTTTTCCTATCTCCCAGGGTTATCAATACATCCTAGTTGCCGTTGACTATGTGTCAAAATGGGTCGAAGCTGTGGCATGTAGAACTAACGATCACAAGGTTGTGATAAAATTCATCAAGGAGACGATTTTTTCAAGATTTGGTACTCCGCGAGCTATCATAAGTGATGGTGGCTCGCATTTTTGCAACAAGATCTTTGCTGCGTTGATGAAGAAATACCTCATAACGCATAAGGTTGCCACACCTTACCACCCACAAACAAGTGGACAAGTGGAGATTTCTAACAGGGAAATAAAGACTATCTTAGAAAAAACAGTCAATCCTTCAAGGAAAGATTGGTCTTTGAGATTGAGTGATTCACTCTGGGCCTATAGGACTGCATTCAAGACACCCATAGGGATGTCTCCCTACCGGTTAGTTTTTGGCAAGGCCTGCCATCTCCCTGTAGAACTAGAACATCGTGCATATTGGGCGATCAAACGCCTCAACTTTGATTTTGATAAAGCCGGTGAGAAGCGAAAGTTACAACTAGACGAGTTAGAAGAGATTAGAAATGACTCGTATGATTGTGCCAAAAGGTACAAAGAGCGTACCAAATTCTTTCACGATAGGCACATTCTTAGGAGGAATTTCATTCCTAATCAAAAAGTTTTGTTGTATGATAATAGACTCCACCTTTTTCCTGGAAAACTTAAGTCTCGATGGACTGGCCCATATATTATCCAAACAGTTTACCCCCATGGTGCTGTTGAAGTCCTTAATCCTAAGGACGGATCCACTTTCAAAGTGAATGGCCAACGTCTCAAACCGTTTCTCGAGTATGTTCCGCAGGAGGAAGTTCTTTTTCTCGATGATCCCGTCTATCAAAATTAACTATGTTTTCGTCTAGCTAAAGACGTTAAACTTAGCGCTTCTGGGAGGCAATCCATGCACTTCAAGGGACATTGTGTTAAATATCAACAGGACTATAAGGTCTTTCTCAGGTGCTATCTAACCCACTTCATTTCATTTTGTCAATTTCAATTTTACCTTTGCATGTATATGTTGAAATATTGAGGACAATATAATGTTTAAGTTTGGGGGTGTATGGGTTGGATTTCCACTTATTATTTTCTTCTTTTATACAAAAAAAAAAAAAAAAAAAAAATTTGAAAAATATTTGGTTGGCAACTTTGTTGTATTTTTCTCAAAGTCTTAGCTTGTATCTTTTAAGCACTTAGTGAAAATATTTAATCAGTCTTTCATTGGAAGCTATGATCTGGAGTCCCCATTTATGTTTCTCTTAGGCAAAAATTAGAGCAAAGTTATCTTTTGGTTTATAGTCACTTCTAATAAGGTTACCAAGAGTCTAGATTGTATTAAAAGAGCTTGTTACCTTCTTTCTACCTAGAGTTTAAGGAAAAACTAGGTTTGATGAACTTTGACTTCCTTGTTCAATTGGTTGGTTGATTAGAAGAAAAACAGAACTGGATTGTATACACCTTGTACAGCAACCATTGAATTAGACTGGGTACCTTGAAAAGGGCTGCCTACTTTTCTTAGAAAAATAGTGAAGAAGTAATATAAAAAAAAAAAAAAAAAAAAAAAAAAAAAAAAGTCAAAGATCCAAAAGTTTATGTAAAGTTTTAGTAGGGTGAAAGCCATCAAGTGTAAAAATGTGAGTATACTGGAATATCACAGATAAAGCCCCTTAGAGGTATTAAAGTGAATATCCACACTTCTCACTACCCCAGACAGGATGCTAAGTTTAGAATTAAACCCTAAGTTACTCCAGTTATTCTTGAGTAGTTAGAAGGTTGAAACTCATTTTGAGAAATCGAATCTCTTAAATTTCTAAGTTAGAATCACTATCGCTCAAAGGTCAATTTAAGTCTAAGTTTTGTCGTAGAGAAATAAGGGTTGGGACTCTATACCAAGCAGTACTTCTAATTGATTGACAAAAAAAAAAAAAACTTGTGCTTTTCAATATAAGTTTTGATTTTGACTATTTTTACTTCAAAGTTGTTTTCAAATTTTGTGGGTATATTTTCTGCAAACCCTCACGAGTCAAACTCGTCCACTAGGGGTAACCTAGCGGTTCAAGGGCTTGCTGCATTCGCTAAATGCAGTCGAGGTGCCTGCGAAAGTGGCAGTTTTATTTTCTAGGGACTAGAAAAAGGTAAGTTTGGGGGTGTGATGAGTGTCTCCAAACACTCAATTATACGCACATTTTCTGGATATTTATCTTGATTTTTGTACCTATTTCTCTATATTAAGATAATAATCATGATAAGCCTCAAACCACCACGTTGCATGTTAATTAGGCTTAATATAATAAATCATTTACTAGATAAATCTAATTACGTGTGTTTCTTGTGCAGAAAATCAACAATTTGGAATCAAAATCTCAAGGCAAAAGCATTTGGGCCCACTTTGGAATGCCCTAACACTTTGGAATGCCCTAATCCTTTGGAATGCCCTAATCCTTAACTCATATTCTCCTCTTTTGTCTTTTTGTGCAAAGAAAAGTGGAGGCTACTTTTAGACTCTTCTACACACATTTTTCTCTATAAATAGAGCCTTCATTTCTAGAGAAAGGGTCCCATCTTGGTTCTCTTATCCAAGACTCCTTTAATCTAAGGCTCTTTGCCTATTCTCTTATTTTTTGTATTTTCATTTTCTAGTTATTTTCTTTTGGTTAACTAGTCTTGTAAGAAGTAGAAGAAGAAGAAGTTGTAATTTTCTCCATGAAATGAAGAAAAGTTCTTTCATCTCTTATCTTCCCTCTCTTGCAATGACATTAGGCTAAGTTCCCCTCCATTGGAGAGTGGAAAAGCCTAGAGCAAGTTCTTGTGTTATTTCTAATTTTATGCCTTTCTTTTATTTAAAATGCTTATGAATTCTCTTTAAGTTTCTTGCACATTTTATTCTTAATATAGATACTTTATGCTTAGATTAGATCAAGATAAAGTATGCTTAAATTAGATAATTTGTAGTAAGAAGTTCTCAAGAAATTCTACTTTGTTTTTGTTCTTTATTTCATTTTAATTGCAAAACTTTCCGATCTAAGGAGCTAACACCAAGCCCTTATGATTGAGTTATAAAAAGGCTAGAGACTAGAAATTGCTCATTAACATGTTTTAGGTAGATCCACCTCCAATGGTGTTTTAATTCATAAGTTTACTTGCTTTTAATTTCATTTACTTTAGTTTATTTTCTAGCAATTTTACATCTTCTTATAAGTTCAAAAATACAAAGAAAAACAGTTTTAATTCCTTTTAGTTAATTTGAATTTTATCTTCTTAGCTTAGCTCTATTCCTCCTTTCTCTTGGGTTCGATCCCCTACTTGCCCCACAAGTAAGGTAAAACTAAGATTATTATTAACTCCGGTGAGAAGAACAACGATAGTCTCATCAGCGTTTTGGGCCACCAGAGATGCTAGGGCCATTAGGAGCAGCCCCAGGAGTGCACGGGCCCACATCGACCGGTGTCGTCTTCGAGACGTGAGTACTCGAACTTTTCTCTTTCGTTTGGCCTTAAACTTTTCTGTCTTTTGACTATCTCTTTTGCAGATCTTCTCTGTTACTTTGCGAGACCTTCCCCGTACCGTTAGCGGGAGGCAGGAGGTGAGGAACGCCTATAGGCGTAACACCAGACGACAGCGCTATCCCTACTTTATTGGTGAGCAGAGATATACATTTTATCTAGGGGAGCGCTTGTTCTTTCAGCATGACGGGAGTCTTCGCATCCCTGTCGCTCCACCTGAGCCTATCTCGGGAGCGATGACGGTGGATGAGTATCTTGCCCAGGCGAGGGGCGTAGATGCTGCTGGACTGGTGAGAGGGGGTGACTACCAGGCGTGGTTCCGAGAGGCCTCTATTGGGTGTATTATGCCTACTGTCACTGCCCGGGCCGGGATCACTGAGATTGGAGGGGTCCTTCTACAGGAGCATGCTGTCACGGTATATATTTAATCATTGCCTTCCTTTTTTTAGAATTTTCTGCTTTTTGTCATTCTTACTTGGTTGACTTTCTTGTTTTCAGGCTGATGATCTTCGTCGTCTTCGAGAGGGTTACGATGTGATCGAGGCCCAAGCGGCGAGGGCAGTGGAGATGGAGAACAGGTGGAGGGCCTCTAGGGCGGAGGTGGAGGAGCAGGCTGCTCGGTTGGAGGAGCAGGAGGCTCGTCTCGAGACTCAGGCGGCCCGGATCCAAGAGTTGGAGCTGGAGATGGCCATGCGTGAGTCTCGCTTTCAGGTTGAGATGGTACGTCATTTTGCTTACTTTCTGTCTTGTAGCTCGTAGTTCATGGTATTAAATTTTGACTGGTTCCAACATATGATATTTCCAGGACTATTATCGACGCCGAGATGGAGCGAGCACCTCTGCGCGGCCTCCGACACCTCCTAGGGTAAGTACGCTGCATATATCATTTCGTTCATTTCTATATCCATGCTGCATATGTCATTGTGCTTTGTTTCTCTTATTTTCAGGCCTCCCCTTCTACCGGACCTGTTGTCCCTGGCGTTGATCTCGCGGGTACTACGGAGCAAGATGCTGCCCTGGATGCGGAGCTATTCTTCACGGATTCGGAGGGACGGTTGCGGATGCACGGCCTACCTTCTTCCGGGGTGTCTGGCTCGGGTGCTGTGGCTGGATCTTCTTCTGGAACTATCCCAGAGACTCAGAGTGCTCGGGACGATGCTCCCCCCTCTGTCTGACTTTATCTTTTTATGTACCTTGCAAAACATTGGATGTTTCTATATTAAACTTTCAGCTATTGTATGCAGACATTATAACCTTGGTATATATATATGCATTTATGCTCATTGTTCCTTGTATTTGTTACATTGTCATGACTATATGTGTAATCCATTCGAACTTCTCGGGTGAGATATCATTCATTGGGGGTTCTTGAGTCCTTTCGAGTGTCGGTGAGTCTATTGGCGGGTAAAGGGGTGCGACGAGGGTCCCAAGGACCCTTCGAGTGTGCTCTTGAGTGGTGTGAGTCGTTTGGGACTCATGGCGAGTAATGTGGTCCTTCGAGGTCTAATTTGGCCTAGTATGATCTTGACGAATTCCCATGTGCCCGATATATACCTCGAGAAATTTTGCGAGCTTTGAAAACATTTATCGGGCATGTAGGAATTCCGGAGTTACCAGCACTTCTACTGATTTGGTTTCGAGGTTGAAGAATGTTCTGGTCCGTGCTCTCAGCACAGATGGACTTTTCAATGGTTCATCCGTTCCAAGAGCACGGATAGGGCATTTTATGTCTTATCCGTGCTATGGGAACGGATCAGTCATATCTTGCTTCATCCGTGTTGTTGGCACGGATGAGTTATCTTTGATTGCATCCGTGTTTTGGGCACGGACCAGCACGATGTACTTTAGCTTTCACCTTGCCCTAACATCTCACTTTCACCTTTACTTCCCTTTTTTACTTTTGGCCGATTTTTACTCTTCTTCTTCCTTCAAGCTTCTTCTCAAGCTCTATGGAGGTGTCATCCACTCTTCCCAACTTGAAAAGGTATGGCATTGTTGACTCTTTTTTGAGTAGTTGGATAGATAGCATGGACAATGATGATAGAGCTCGATGGTGCTTGAACAAGTTGGGGTTCACCCTCTCGTTGCCTAAGGTCCCATTGCAATGGGGTCTGATTGAGGCTATGTTGGGGTATTGGATTCCCGAGCTTAATCTCTTCCGGTTTGGGGTGCATGAAATGACTCCCACTATCGAGGAATTTGAAGTATTATTGGGGCTTGAGATATCGGGCCCCGTCGTGATTCCGCCTTTGCGTGATGGGTTCCGAAGTGAGGCTTCTGATTTTTTGGGTATAAATCGCAAATTTTTGAAGATTCCGAATGGCGGATCGGTTTTGAAGACGATATCCAAGTCTTTTTTGGTGGACCGCCTCACGGATCCCTCGAAGCCTCTGATTCATTTTAATGCTCTCACTTTGATGGCGGTGAGTCAACTCTTGTTCCCGGGTGGCGGAGACATCATAGATCTTTCTCTTATTCACGTTGTGCAACAAGTCCGGGAGGGACGCCGGTTGGCCCCGATGCTTTTGAGTGGAATGTTCCAGTCTCTCACGGCTTGTTCTTTGGGCCGCGATCGGACCTTTCGGGGATGTGCTCCTCTCCTGCAGGTAAATTCCATTTTAGTTTGATTTAAAATTATGCATTTGAATTTATTAGTTTCCCAAGTTTTAGAATACTCCTGTTATTGTAGCTCTGGTTCATGGATCATCTGGCTTCGACCGAAGTGGTTAATCGCCCCTTTTGCGTGAATGCCGATCTCGTACTCATGATGTCGAAGCGAGTTGCTCCTTTTATCTCAGGCGGCAAAGAAGAATGGTATTCTTTTGTCGGCAACCTTGATGATGAGGAAGTGAGATGGGTTGGTGCCTTCCAACCTCGAGGGTCCCCTGTGATTGCTTTTGATGGGGCTCGTTTCCTTGTTTTGATTGGTCTTCACGAGGCAACTCATTACGTACCACTTCGGGTTCTTCGTCAATTTGGCTATGACCAAGGCGTGCTCCTCCCGGAAAATTTTAGTGAGTTGGTTGGTCCGTTGTCGACTATACTCTTGAGTCGACTCGTGAAAGAATGGGGTCGGGTTGAGGTTCTGAGTCGACCCATCTTTGCAGCACACCAGTTCTCGGCATACTTGCATTGGATTCAAGAGCTTGTTTCTGGGAGACCATCGGTATCCATAATTCCTCGGACACGTCCTGGCGCTTCATCTTTCTTTGATTACCGAGATCGAGTTGAAGAGTCTCAAGCTGATCATCGTCGAATTCAGGCTGTTTGGCTCAAATCCGAAAAGAAGATGCAGAAAGAGATTGCTCGACTGACATCTGCCCTTGTCCAGTCCGGAAGTAGTGATAGTGATGAAGTGGCTAAGCTTCGAGCTGAGGTTGATGAGTTGAGGGATCGGCTTGCCCAGTGTCCTCATTTCGATGACTTTGCAGCATACTTGGTGAGTCGGGATGCTTCAGATGCCGAGAAAGTGATGGTGAGTCAGGCTGCCCGGATCCGTGCTTTGGAGGAACGCCTTGACTCCTTTTTCATTTCTCACCATGACATTTGATTGACTGCGTTGTATTCGCCCTTGTCTTTTTTTTTTTTTTTTTTTTTTTCTTTTCCTTATGCTGATGTATGCAAAATGTTGAAGGATTAATGCAAAGAAAGTAGGTTTTGTACTTACTTGGCCTCAGGTGTATCTATTGTTCTTGAAAACTTGAGTTTTGTTGAATACATCCTAGATTTGTCGTCATTGGCCAAAATAGTAGTTTTGAAATGCAATTTTGTGAAATGCCTTTATCAAATGAGTACGATAAACTCAGAGTTTGCAAAATCTTTGGTTGTGACGATTTTGGTGTTTTTGCCCAGCACAGGTGATGCAGATGTCAATTATTCTTTTGGTTCCTTTAGAATCATTCCCAGTGCCCTGGTATTGGAAGGTCGTTATCCGTTTGGGGTCTTGGAGCTTTGGATGGATTTTGCCGTTCACAGTTTATACTCTTGCGGGCCAGGAGTTTTTTTTTTTTTTTTTTTTTTTTTTTTTTTTTTTTTTTTTGTTTTTTTGTTTTTTTTACCCTTATTGCCCCTGGTGCCAGTTACGGTTTTCACCAGACCCGGTTTCCACATTTTTGCGCATCGACGTCCTTTTTGGGATTTTCATCGTGCCGGTGGCTTTGATCTTGCCATAGTCTGATTCTTTTACTCATAGTGTCCTTTCGGATTTTCACTATGCCCTTTCAGACTATGCTTGTGTCTTTAGATTTTTGCATTACAATTCTGTTCGGATTCTCTGTGTCTCTGTGACTTGGTGACTCAAGTTGAGCTGCGAGATCGGCGACTCTACTCTTGTAGTGGCACTCTTTCTCGAGTAATAGATCTGGATTCCCCTCTCGAGTTTGCTGACGACTATTCGTGGTTCGGCGACTCAAGTTGAGCTGCAAGATCGGTTACTCTACACTTTGAGTACTCTTTTTTTTCGAATATCCGACCTGGATTCCCCTCTCGAGTCTTCCAACGACTAATAAGACTTTAGAGGTCCGGACCAAGTCGCAAGATCATTGATGCTGTTATTGTCATTGGGTTGCCCTAGAACATTCCCTGATCAAAAAGGACTTTTGTTGGGACGAAACGTTGGCCTAGGCTAGTGGTGGTGAAAGGTTACAAAAAGGATTAAGGTCTGGATATATTAGAGCGGTTTAGACATGGGGCTTGTCTATTTTTGTTTCGAAAAGGTGATCTGCATCTCCTCCCAGCGTCTCTCGAACTTGTTTAGGCTGGAGATTTGGGTCGAGCTCAGATCAAGTGTCCGAGTTTTTTGATTTTTTTTTTTTTTTTTTTTTTTTTTTTTTTTTTAGCCGTTCACAGTTTATCCTCATGCGGGCCAGGAGTAACTTGATGATTTTGCTTTGGTGATGATTCCCTTTTTTTTTTTTTTTTTTTTTTTTTACTTACCCCTGTCTTAGTTAAGAAATGAACGTGATGGCTCAAAAAGGGTTGACTAGGGTTAGATTTGTTGGTTTAGAATAGCAAAGATGGCCTTTCGTCATTTCAGGGTCAATTCTTAGGCGTAGTATCTTTTGACAGTGTCAGCATTGATCGGTTGCGGGAAGACTTGTCCGTCCATCTCCGTGAGGATCAGAGCTCCTCCCGTCATCACCTTCTTCACGATGAATGGTCCCTCATAGTTCGGTCTAAATTTTCCTCTGGCGTCTTCTTGGATTGGCAAGATCTTCTTCAATACAAGGTCTCCTGGCGAGAAATCCCTAGGCTTGACTTTCTTATTGTAGGCACGAGCTATTCGTCTCTGATAAATTCGCCCATGGCAGATGGCTGCAAGCCGCTTTTCTTCGATTAGATTTAACTGGTCGAACCGAGTTTGAATCCATTCGGTTTCATCTAATTCTGTTTCTTTTAAGATTCGGAGGGAGGGAATCTCCACCTCTACGGGTAAGACTGCTTCCATTCCGTAGACCAACGAATATGGAGTTGCCCCAATCGAGGTTCTGAACGAAGTTCGATAGGCATGGAGTGCAAAAGGCAACATATCGTGCCAGTCTTTGTATGTAATTGCCATCTTCTCGATAATTTTCTTAATATTCTTGTTGGCTGCCTCAACTGCTCCGTTCATTTTAGGTCGGTATGGTACGGAGTTATGATGAGTGATCTGGAAATCTTCGCACATCTTGACCATATCCCTGTTTTTGAAGTTCTTAGCATTATCAGTCACTAACCCGCTGGGAAGTCCGTATCTGCAGACAATGTTGTTCTTGACAAACTTCAGGACATTGCTTTTGGTGACGTTGGCGTATGAAGCAGCTTCTACCCATTTGGTGAAGTAATCGATAGCCACTAGGATGAAGCGATGTCCATTTGCAGCTTTTGGCGAGATTGGCCCGATGACATCCATTCCCCAGAGGGAGAAGGGCCAGGGCGTAGTCATATTATGCAGCTCCGAAGGTGGAGCATTGATCTTGTTGGCGTAGATTTGGCATAGATGGCATTTGCGAACATGCTGATAGCAGTCACTTTCCATTGTCGACCAATAGTACCCCATCCGCATGATCTTCTTTGCTAGCATGTGGCCATTCATATGAGGTCCACAAACTCCACCATGTACAGTTTCGATCAATCGCTTTGCTTCGGCTTCTGCAACGCATCGGAGTAAGACCTCGTGGTGTGACTTTTTGTACAGGATGCCATTGCTGATAAAAAATTGCCCTGCCAATCTCTGAATGGTTCTGCGATCGTTGGGCGTTGCATCTGAGGGAAGGGTTCGATTTTCGAGATATGCTTTGAGGTCTGAGTACCAAGTTTTTTCTTCAGGTTCTTCTACTTCGACGGGTAGACAATAGGCTGGCTCGTCCTGAATCCCAATCTCGATCGGGTCGATGATCAGATCTTCTGAGATACTAATCATGGAAGCAAGGGTAGCTAGTGCATCGGCGAACTGGTTCTTCGCTCTAGGCATGTAGGTGAATGAGATTCTGTTGAAGTGTGAGCTTAGTTCCTCTAGATACTCATGGTAAGGGACCAGTCTCTGTTCTCGGGTTTTCCATTCTCCAGTCGTCTGATAGACTACCAGACTTGAATCTCCGAAAACATCGATCTCGTCTACTTCAAGATCTAATGCTGCTTTTAACCCTGCTATGCATGCTTCGTATTCGGCTTCGTTGTTAGAGCATTGAAATTTCAATCTGATTGCTATCGGTACATGGGACCCGTCTGGTTTAATCAAGACTGCCCCTATTCCGTTTCCTTTCTGATTAGCTGCTCCGTCGAAGTACATTTTCCAACCAGGTTCTTCGTCATCATCGTTTTCAATCTCGACAAATAGTATGGCTTCATCCGGGAAATTTGTTTTTAACGGCTCATAATCAGGCAACGGGTGCTCGGCGAGGTGGTCAGCGATGGCTTGCCCTTTGATGGCTTTTTGGGTGACATAGGTGATGTCGAATTCTGATAACAATAACTGCCATTTCGCTGTGCGGCCTGTTAGCGCTGGTTTTTCGAATAGGTACTTCAGGGGGTCCATCCTGGCGATAAGCATAGTCGAGTAGCTGAGCAAATAATGACGTAGTCGTTGAGATGCCCAAACCAATGCACAGCAAGTCTTTTCGAGTGTCGAGTATTTTGCTTCGTAATCAGTGAATTTCTTGCTGAGATAGTAGATGGCCTGTTCCTTCCGCCCTGATTCATCGTGTTGTCCTAGCACACACCCCATAGATGTTTCTTGCACTGAGATGTACATTAACAGAGGTCGTCCTGGCGTAGGAGGGACTAATACTGGTGGATTGAGCAGATATTGCTTGATTTTATCAAATGCTTCTTGACAGTCTTTGTTCCACTTCTTCGGCGTATCTTTCCTTAATAGCTTGAAGACTGGCTCACAGATAGGTGTGAGCTGAGCAATGAACCGGCTAATGTATTGTATCCTTCCCAGGAAGCCCCGAACATCTTTTTCTGTAACGGGTGCCTTCATTTCCAGGATATATTTAGTCTTTGTCGGATCTATTTCAATGCCTCTTCTGCTGACGACGAATCCCAGCAGCTTGCCCGATGTTGCCCCGAATACGCATTTTGCTGGATTTAGCCTTAAACTGTACTTCCTCAGCCTGTCGAACAACTTCTTTAGATTGACCAGATGATTTTCCTCAATGCCAGACTTAGCAATCATGTCATCTACGTAGACCTCCATTTCTTTATGGATCATGTCATGAAATAACGCGGTCATCGCCCGTTGGTAAGTTGCCCCCGCGTTTTTTAACCCGAATGGCATGACTTTATAGTGGAAAGTACCCCAAGGTGTGATGAATGCTGTCTTTTCTTGGTCTTCTTCTGCCATTTTTATCTGGTTATAGCCTGAGAAACCATCCATGAATGAGAACATGCCGTGCCCTGCTGTACTATCGACTAAAGTGTCGATGTGTGGTAGTGGAAAATCATCCTTAGGACTGGCCTTGTTTAAGTCTCGATAGTCGACACACATGCGTACTTTTCCGTCCTTCTTGGGTACTGGCACAATGTTAGCTAGCCATTCCGGGTACGTAGAGACTGCAAGAAACCCTGCTTCGAATTGCTTCATGACCTCATCTTTGACCTTGAGGGTCCATTCTGGTTTTAGTCTTCTCAACTTCTGTTTGGTTGGCTTACTTCCGGAAGCAATGGGTAGCTTGTGTACAACGAGATCGGTATCTAACCCCGGCATATCCCTGTATGACCATGCGAAGACGTCCTGATAATTTCGTAGAAACTCGACCATTTCCTCCTTTTGTTGTGATGTTAGTAAAGCTCCAATTTTGACAATTCGTGGGTCCTCTTTGGTACCGAGATTAATTGAATCCGTATCCTCGATGTTTGGCTGAACACCTCTTTCGTGACGTTCTACCAAGTCTTTGATTTCTTTGGGTGGGTATTCCATTTCATCCTCAGACTCTTCTTCTATCCCCATGAGGTCGAAGTCGAGTTCAAGATTGAAATCATACTCGTCCCTTTCAAACTCTGTTTTATCTGAGTACTCATCTAATGGAGACGGGTCCCTTGAAAACTCTTTTTTTTGTTTTTGAACAATATCTATTTTTTTGGGATTTTGAAAGCTTTTTGATTTTTTTGAGTTTTGAGAAATTTTTGATTTTTTTGCCTTTTGAGAAATATTTGTTTTTTTGTGATTTTCTTGATACCTGAAATAAGAAGAGCAATCATGCAAATTTGTTAATAAAGGTAGGGAGCCCCCAAAACAATTTTCTCCCGAGGATGAGGGCTCATTATGATCCTCGGGCAAAGTGATGTCGTTTAACGACGTTTTTTTTTGGAGGCCTCAACTGCCTCAATTGTCAGTGGGAATTCCTCCCAGTTGTGCAATGTCTCCCCTTCTTTGAGGGGGCGGATGAGATGAACAAGTGATTTGTTGGATGATTTGGTTAGTGGTTCGGAGATGACCATGATCTCTGATGGATTGTTGTCAGGTTGGGGCATAATCCCTCCCAAGCTTGGTGGGATGATGACTGATGCCCAATTAATCCCTGATGAAAATGGTGAGCTGTTCTCTTGGTTGGTAGTAACCTCCCCTTTAGTAGGCTTTGGAGCAGCCTCTGATGGACTTTCATCGGAATCCCCATTGAATAGAACATCAATGCCTTCTTCGAAGGATGATTGGGATTCTACGATCGGGTCTTCTTGAACGTTCACTGGTTCAGGGTTTACCGTTCTTGGTTTTTTTGCTGATGGCGGTTCTGATAAGTCGTCGGGTCTGAGGTGGGATTTTGGAAAGCTAACGCTGATGTGAGGGACTCGGCCCAGATTCCAGATGTTTGGATCACGATTTTGCTTTCTTGCGAGCCGAAGTTCTTTTTTCTTGTCATTCATTTCGGCGATATCCCTCTTTGTGGGTCTAAACCCTAAACCAAAGTAAGGAATATGCTTCCTGGCTTCGACTGGTGTAGTCCTTCCTCTTCCTCCCGGTCCCAACCCTTGCTTGGGTCGGTATCCCGATCTTTTCATGATCCGACCGACCATAAGGTTTGCCCTTGATAGCTTCGCCCTTACCTTTTCCCTCCCCTTTTCGATGTGATTGATAGCCGCGAATTGGTACGAATGGTAAAGTGCTTTATCTTTCGTCATCTCTATATCGATGAACGGCACATCCGGAGCTCTCCCAGCTGGAATAAGGTTCTCCGCCAATACCGATACCATCCTTTGCCCCATGATAAATTTGACTCTTTGGTGCAACGAGGAAGGTACAGCTCCAGCAATGTGGATCCAAGGTCTGCCCAGTAATAGGTTAAATGTCGTTGGTATTTCCATGACTTCAAATGTTATCTCGAAAGTGCAAGGACCTATTGTGATAGGTAAATCTACCTCCCCCAGGGAATCCCTTCTCGAACTGTCGAAGCCTCGGACAACCTTATTATTAGGTTTCACATATGACCAGTCAGCATTGAGCTTCCGGAATGTTTCGAGTGGACAGACGTTAAGTGCTGAGCCATTATCAATTAATACTCTGGCGACCATCATGCCCTTGCATATGACCATGACGTTCAGTGGTTCGACATGCCCCGTCCCCTCAGGCGTATATTCATTCTCTGTGAAAATAATAGGGTTGGGGGCCATGATCTGGCCGACTGTTTGTTCCAATTGTGATGGTGTCGTGGTTGAAGGTACATGTGATTTCCCCAAAACTCTCAGCAGTGCCTCCTGGTGTTCTTCTGATTTTTGCATTAGCCCCAGGATACTAATCTGAGCTGGCTGTTTGTTTAATCTGTCTACCGCGTTGTGCTCACACTTGAGGATGAGCTTAATGAAGTCTGCAGCTTCCTTGTCGGTGACCTTTGCCTTTTCTTCTGTTTTCTCCTCCTTATACAGCTTACCCTTCCCCTTTGCTTTTCTTTTTTCTTCATCTGTCCCCTCTTCCACGGTCTCTTCGATTTTTGTCCCGATGTTTTCCCCATTTCCTGGCAAATTTTGGCATTTTCCTATCCTTGTCGTATGGTCGATATCTGCCACTACCGTTTCTTTCACTATTTCGATTCCCGTGGTGGTGGTGACAGTGGTCTCATAGCTCCAGGGGACTGCCTGTTTGGAGCTGTAGGGGAATGATTTGGGTGAGCGTATGATCATGGGGGGTGGATCGGGTTTCATGTTGAGGATGAGGGGTGGCGGTGATGGTTTGGAGGCAGTGGTGGTGTATGGAATGACGAGTGGTGGACGTGAGGATGGAGCGTAGGGTATGTGAAGGGGGGGTTGAGCTGATCTTTGTGAATATGGCGACGTACACGGTATAACCAGGGGAGGTCGGGTTGGACTTTGATGGTTGGATGATTCGCAAGGTATGACTAGAGGTGGTCGGGTAGCAGCATTTTGATGAGTGGGATGTATGGTGAGGTCGGCCATTCTGAGAGGTAATTGTGGATTTAGTGGTGGATTGGTTGTGTAGTTGTTGACTGTGTTAACTGACGATATCTTTGGCTTCTGGGTTAATTGGACCCTAATTTTTGCTCCTACCGGTGCTATCAGATCCGAAGGATTGAAGTTGAGCTCTCCGTAGACGACATTTACCCTGTGCCCACTTCCTTCTCCGTTGTGAGTGGGTAGGGGGTTTTGATTGACATTCTGCTGCTGGGGTGGGTTGGCAGGCCCATCTAGGATGAGGGCCTTTTTATCAATTAAGTTCTGTACTTGATGCTTTAGCTGCCAGCATTGGTCCGTAGAGTGCCCTGGTGCACCCATGTGGAATTCGCAGAATAAATTAGGGTTGTATCCTGGTCCTTTGGCAGCCTCCAGATTTGGTGGGCGTTTTGTGAGATACTCACCTCTGAGTAGGAGTGGTAGTAGTTCTGATAATGTCATGGGTAACCTGGTAAACACTCTATTTACTCGGTTAGGTCGTGCCTGCTGATTTTGCCCGTATAGTGGTGCCTGCTGTGCAACTGGTGGAGGATTTGCCCTGAATTGATTTTGAGGAGGAGGGTTCCACATTGGTGGTGCTGGTGCCCATGAAGTTGTCGGTGTTGGTGGTCTTGGGGCCGGTGGGGGAATGAAGAGGGGTTGGTTTGGCTGTATGTTATTGACCTGAGTTTCTTCCCTCTTCTTTCCTGGAGGAACTGGCTTTCTCTGAGGAGGGATTCCCGTTGTTGCCCCTAGACTCGTGAAATCGAAGATCAGACCGGTTTGGATTCCGTCTTCGACCCTATCTGCCACTTGTACTAGGTTCGAGAATGTGCCTGTGGTGTGACCCACCAGATGAGTGTAGAAGGCGTGCCCTAGCGTTGAGATGAACGTAGTATTCATTTCTTGTTCTGTCATTGCGGGCCTTACTTGTGAGGCCGATTCCCGCCACCTCTGGGCGTATTCCTTCACCGTCTCCCTCTGCTTCCTTGTCATTTTGGCCATGTCATTTCGATCTAGCCCTACATCAGTATTGAACCGGTAATTTTGCCAGAACATTTCGGCTAGGTCTTGCCAATTCTTAATGAGTGAGTGATCTAGTCCAGAAAACCATTTGAGCGCCGGCCCGGTTAAGCTCCTTTGAAACAACTGTACCAACAATCTATCGTCATCGCCGTACTGGCACATGGAACCACAATACAATTTCAGATGCGACAGCGGACACCCTACACCGTTATATTTTTCAAACTCCGGACATTTGAACTTGGCCGGCAGTTGAGCATTAGGATAGAAGCACAAATCCTTAAATCGGGTTCCGCTCATAGTGTTGAGACCTTTCATTCTCCTCATCTCTTCCTGTAGAGATTCGATCTGCTGCGCCAATTTTTCGTCTGTAGCTCTGTACTCGCATTCATCGTCGGGAATGATCACTGGGGGTGGTCGGTTCTGCGGAATATAAAGCGGGGGTCCTTGGCACTCTGGTACTGCCGGTGGCATCGTGGTCTGGGGTCCCTGCGGAGGTTGTTCGGGTAACTCTTGATTTGACCCGGATGCGTGCTGTTGTATTGTCTGTGCTTGTAGGATGCTGGCGTTGGCTAACACAGTACTGACTATTTTTTCTTGCCTTTCGATTATCTTTAGTAACGCTGTTATCTGCGGGTCGATACCTGATGCTTCGGTCACCGGAGGTTGTGTTGGTTCGGAAGAACTCATGGTGACGGCGGATGACCGGAGAAAATAGGGAGGCACTTCTGGCTGCTTGTATTTCTTTCGTTTGGCCACCTGTGGGTACAGACAACCAAGTGTTACTATCTTATTCACAAAAAAATGAGGATGCATGATGTTTCATTAGATCAGGTAAAGTTGTTTATTGTGCGTTTTTTACGAAGTGGTGATTGCTCGCTGCGGAGCTGGTATCAACACGAAATTGGTAAAATATTTTACAAAAGGGTTACATCAGCACAGGACTGGCATCGACACGGAGTCGGCATCAACACGGAGTTGGCATCAGCACGGAGCTGGCATTGGCACGGAGTCGGGAAAATATTTTGAAAAAGTAATTTCATCAGCACGGAGCTGGCATCGACACGGAGTCGGGAAAACACTTTGAAAAAGTAATTTCATCAGCACGGAGCTGGCATCGACACGGAGTCGGGAAAATATTTTGAAAAAGTAATTTCATCAGCACGGAGCTGGCATCGACACGGAGTCGGGAAAATATTTTGAAAAAGTAATTTCATCAGCACGGAGCTGGCATCGACACGGAGTCGGGAAAATATTTTGAAAAAGTAATTTCATCAGCACGGAGCTGGCATCGACACGGAGTCGGGAAAATATTTTGAAAAAGTAATTTCATCAGCACGGAGCTGGCATCGACACGGAGTCGGGAAAATATTTTGAAAAAGTAATTTCATCAGCACGGAGCTGGCATCGACACGGAGTCGGGAAAATATTTTGAAAAAGTAATTTCATCAGCACGGAGCTGGCATCGACACGGAGTCGGGAAAATATTTTGAAAAAGTAATTTCATCAGCACGGAGCTGGCATCGACACGGAGTCGGCATCAACACGGAGTTGGAAAAAATATTTTGAAAAGGTGATTTCATCAGCCCGGAGCTGGCATCGACACGGCGTCGGAAATAAAAAGTAATTTCTGAGGTAAATCGAGTTGGCCTAACTCATATTTTAGGTAGCCTCCAATTCAGTTCTATGAAGTCATCGTCGGCCAGGCGGATCTCCAAGGAAGAGGCGGCGCACAATGGCACTCTTAAATCACCTTGTTCCCTGAATAGACGTGGTCTATCCCCCTCGTATCAACAGGGTAAGATCTTTCTAGGCACCGACTTTGATCAAGGACTGCAATTAGTGCTTTCTGAAATCCTTTGTTTTTTTTTTTTTTTTTTTTTTTTTTTTTTTTTGAATTCCCTTGGATTTGATTGATTGGTTGTTATCTTTGCTAGATCGTGAACTTGGTTCGAAATTGGGTCTAGATCCGGGTCTTAGGCCTAGTCAAAACGGATCCAGGTTGTAGTCCTAATTGAAAAGGATTTGGATCTGGGTCTTGGGCCCAGTTGGTATGGATATGGATCTGGGTCGAAGACCATGTTTGAAATGGATCTGGGTTGTAAACCCAGTTTGAAAATGGATCTAGGTCGCAAACCCGATTTGATGGATCTGGGTCGTGGACCCAGTTGGGTTGGATTTGGATTGTGGACCCAGTTGAACGGATCTGGGTTGTGAACCCAGTTTGAATGGATCTGGGTCGTGGACCCAGTTTGAATGGATCTGGGTCGTGGACCCAGTTGAACGGATCTGGGTTGCGAACCCAGTTTGAAATGGATCTGGGTCATGGACCCAGTTGAACGGATCTGGGTTGTGAACCCAGTTTGAAATGGATCTGGGTCGTGGGCCCAGTTGAACGGATCTGGGTTGTGAACCCAGTTTGAATGGATCTGGGTCGTGGACCCAGTTTGAATGGATCTGGGTCGTGGACCCAGTTGAACGGATCTGGGTTGCGAACCCAGTTTGAAATGGATCTGGGTCGTGGACCCAGTTGAACGGATCTGGGTTGTGAACCCAGTTTGAAATGGATCTGGGTCGTGGACCCAGTTGAACGGATCTGGGTTGTGAACCCAGTTTGAAATGGATCTGGGTCGTGGACCCAGTTGAACGGATCTGGGTTGCGAACCCAGTTTGAAATGGATCTGGGTCGTGGACCCAGTTGAACGGATCTGGGTTGTGAACCCAGTTTGAAATGGATCTAGGTCGTGGACCCAGTTTGAATGGGTCTGGGTTGTGAACCCAGTTTGGAAATGGATCTGGGTCGTGGACCCAGTTGGGTTGGGTCTGGTTTAGATGGGTACAAGTGGGGACCCGACTCGCAAAATTGTTTCGAGTTGGCAAACCCGCAAACTCCTCCGCTCTTTTTTTTTTTTTTATGTCTTTTGAATTTCTATATTTCTTTTGTTCATCTATTTTTTTTTTCTTTTGAAAACATTGATTGCCAAAATCCATTTTACTCGATTTGTCCCGAAACTCAGGATTTTCTTAAGGGTGTCATCACCGTTTGATCGATAGTGAGTGGGCCCCTTCAAAATGGGCTGTCGAGTTCATTCGATAGCGTTGAGTTCACTCTGGTCCGTGTCAATGGCGCGGATGTAATTTATCTTTTGTTATCCGTGTCTTGGGAACGGATGAGACATTTTCTGTTTCAACCGTGTTCCCAACACGGATGACACACATTTTAGTGTATCCGTGTCATGGGCACGGACCAGAATGAAATCCAGTTTCTGGAATTTCACAGAACTGTTTCTTTTGGCCCCTGTTTTTCATGTCGCTCTGCTTTAAGTCCCTTGCTCACTGTTTTTCTCTTCTTTTTTGAACATGATGCAACAAGCATTCTCTCCCCTTTACCTAGGGGAGATGAGAAAGAAACAAAGAGAACTCCTACGGTCTATGTGTGCCTCTTTGGGTTTACAACTTGGGCTTCGAGGCCCGACCACAACTTACATGATTACAACATTGCTTGGGGGTCGATATAACATCAAAATTTGTGTCCTAGCTCATCTAGCCGGGCATATGCATGAGTTTAATAGGTGGCTTGACGGCTACCCGACCTTCAAACCTCGATGTGTACCAAAATACACACGTCATTGGTTGGTGATCGGGTTTGATGTGTTCATTCCCGACACTTGAAATAACGATCTCAAGCCGTGGAACTACTAAGCATCGGGGCTAAGTATGTTATGGGTGGGGTGGCTTGGAAGTGAGGCTATGCTCGCAAGTGCACATGTGCATTTTCATATTCATTATTTTCCATCGACCCCCTTACAAACATCATAAACAAGAATGTAAGTAAATATTACAATTGTGGACACAAGAATGCCATCGAGAGAAAAGCAAAATACACACAACAAACAAGAAACCTCATTAGTAAACTAAAAATCTGTTTTTTTTTTCTTTTTTTGTTTTTTTGACCGAGTCACTCGCGAGGGATGAGCCTAAAGTCCCCAGTGGAGTCGCCAGCTGTAGCTACGTGGTTTTCGTCGTCATGACGACCACAACTACTAAATATTGGAGTCGCCACCATTCAGATTGGAAATGGGTGTGAATGGTCACCCGGTGTGTGCCTTGTCGAAAAATTGCCATTTTTGACGTTAGTGACTCGCAACGGATAGGGTTGATCAAACCTAGAGGTTCGGGTAAGCGGCTCCGTTGGAGAAAAGGGAAGGTGTTAGGCACCCCTTTCTCCCCGCCACGTGGCGGTAACCTCAAATAACTCGGTCATTTTGATTTTTAAAAGAAAGTGGAAGGTGTGTCCCATGGGTATATTTGTTCCCTAAGTAGGATTTAATTTTGGCTTGATCATAGGATCATCTCATCAATGGAGATGATCCTTGTAGATCCAAGCCTTGAGGTCCATTCATGCTCAACTCATTTAAAGTGAAATGAAAAGAGGGGGAAGATAGAAGAGGGAAGAGGAGAGGGTAGAGAAAGGAAAAAAAGGGGGGGGGTGTTGATTGCTCCCACCTTGTACTCTTGGATTCCTTCTTCTTCTTTTTCTTCTTCTTCTTCTTCTTTGAATTCTCTTTAGTCTTTGGTGAGTTGAGTGAAGTTATTTCTCTTAGAGTGTGTTATAAGAGAGTAGTGAGGAGGAGTAGATAGAGTAGATTTTTTTCTTATGGAAACTTGGTGTGTGTGTGTACCCCTTTTTGGGGTGAGAGGGGAGGTATATATAGGTGTTTGGAGGGGGTTTGGGGGTATAATGGGGTTGAAATGTGAGAGAAGGGGTAATGGTATAGGATTTAGGAGTGAGGGATGTGAAATTTAAGGTGAAATGGAGGGTAAATGTGTAATGAATGAAAATGGGTGAGGTTTAGACCTAAATGGGTTGGATTCTACCCAAACCCATTTGGGTAGAGTGTTTGATGGGTTGACATGAGTGATGGTTGGTGGTGGAGTGGGGGTGTAAGAGAGTGGTTTAGAGAATGAGTGTTAGGTTGGTTGATGAGGTGAGGTGTGTAGATTTAGGAGAATGGGTTGTGTAAGAGGTTGTTAAGTTAGTTTTTGGGAGGAGAAAGGAGATGATGCCATATGGCAATCATGATGAGGGGGTGAGGTGATGAGATTGGTTGATTGGTTGATGGGGGTTGTTTGATTAGAGAGAGAGAAATGGGTTAGTTGATTGATGATGAAGGAAGTATGGGTTGAGTTGATTTTATTGGAGTGTTTTAAGGAAGATGATGGGTAGAGGTATGGGTGATGATGTGGGTGGTTGATGATGTTAGATAATGGTGATGGGTTAGGGTATGGGTGAAGGATGGTTGGTTATTGATGTTAGAGGATGGGGGTAGGTTAGGTTAGGGTAGGGTATGGGTTGAGGTGATTTTAGATGAGTTGTTTAGAGCATGGTGATGGGAGTGGGTGATTGGATGAGGGAGGTGAAGGATGGTGATGACAAGTGTCATCTTTTGATGTTGAGGGGTTGATTGGTTGATGTGGGTAAGGGTTGATGGGTTGGGTGGTGGGTTGGATAGTGAATGGGGTATGGATAGTGGTTTATGGGCTTTTAATGTATTGGGCTTGGGTTTAGAAGGGTTGTGGGTTGTTTTGGATTGGATATCGGATTTGGAGATGGAACGGTGAAGGTTGGATGAAGGGGTAGGCATCCCAAGTCTCATATTATTTTTCTTTTGATTTTTTTGATTTTTTTGATTTTGAAATCATTGATTTAATTAAAATGCCACGTGTTGGCGAATCGGGCTTTTGGGCCCGTTATCGGTTTTTGCACGCGAGTGCGGAGCGACGACGTTGAACAACTGTAGGATGGGTCACCACCCTTTTTGCGAGTCCTCGAGACCCTGGGGTGGTCTTAAGAACATTGATTTGACCGAAGTCACCACCTTTGATGTTTTTGGGCCTTAGGGGCCCGTTGGCCCCTTTTGTTGGAAAATCGATATTTTGCATGGAGCGGGGTGGATGGGAGTGTGCCGAGCCCTTTTGGTGGACCTACTAACCCATTGAAAGGTGTTAGTGGCTTGGGTTTCGGCGAAAGTATCATTTTTCGATGATTCGGGCCATTGAGGCCCGTTGGTCGAACTTATTGAAACCCTACTATTTTTGGGCCCTTTCAAGTGAGGGCCCGTTCAAATCGAGGTGTCTACAATTTCTTTTGAACCTCAAGAGTTTTTTGAAGAACTGTTATCAAAAGGGTAACCTTAAGTTTGAGGTTTTTAGGATTAACATTGCTCCAAAAACAAAATGTCCCTAGTTTGACAATAAACATGGCATTGAAAATAATTGAACACATCATTAAAAAATGCCCCTGGTATAAGGAGGGAAATTACATAATTTAGAGGAAAAAGAAAAATGCCCCTTGTATGAAGGTTTGAAATATTTGATTACCACAAGCGCAATAAAGATCCAACTTTTAATTTTGATTAATTTTATTGAAGATTTTGAGTCAGGCTCAAGAGAACAAAATATTTCCTTTTGAGACTCATCCTAGAATTCACCCTTCTCTCCATTGGTTCACTTGGGGAAGTAAGAATTTTCAGATCGATCGTAGATAAGATACTTGTGGCCTCTGAATCTATGCCTGGTTTAAGTTGAGTATTGAACTTGTTTATTCGGACTTCTGATGTTTCAGCTTGGACCGCTCTCAACTTGGGATTTTCTTTTATTTTTCTTTGTCGCTCTAACTTTTGCCTAGATCGCCTTTTCAGGTTTTCAATCTATCGAGATTGCTCTAACTTTTGCCTAGATCGCCTTTTCAGGTTTTCGATCTAGCGAGCTTTTTCTTTTTTCTTGGTTCTGATTGTTGCCAAAGTTATCCTTTCAGATTTTCAACTTTGTGAGCTTGCCTTAATTTTTGCCTAAGTCGTCCTTTTCGGGTTTTCAACTTAGCAGGCTTTATCATTTTTTTATCTTTTTATTTTCATTTGACCTTCTAGAATCGCTGTCTGATCATGTTCTACTACCCTCCTTGACCTTTTCACACGGTACTTAGGAGGACTTTTATAGGTAGGCTTGGGACTAGGCATAAAGTGAAAGGGATTTTGAGGCTCAAAACCCAAATGCCCCTTGTGTGGCATTTCTTTTATTTTGCTTTGAATTTTCTTCCCTATTTTGAAGATATTTCTTTTTCTTTTAAATTTTTTTCTTTTTAGATTTTTTTCTTGTCAGGGAATCTATTTTTTTTATTTTGATGTGGTCGGGCCTGAAGTAACTTCTCAGGTTGCCTACGTACCCCAAATTTTTGGGATCAGACCAAAACGTAGTTCGGATTTTTCCCTCCCCTGAGTTAGGTAATCAGGCTAAAAAATAAAAAGGCACAATTTTTCTCTTTTTGAACAGGCTGCAAAGGGGTTGAGAAAGAAGGAGAAAGAACTAGGTAATAGGAAAACTGATTCGGCCAAAAATGGCCTCCTTAAATGTAGTACCGTTTGATTTGGTCAAGGTTGGTTGGTTCTGGTAACTCGATTCCATCATAATCTTGAAGCCTGACAGTTTTTCCTGGTAATATCTCCTTGATGATGTACGGACCTCCCCAATTTGGTTTGAACTTCCCTCTAGGGTCAAATATAGGTGCCCGATTCTCTTTAAGTACTAAATCCCCGACTTGTAAGTGACGAACCTTGATCTTTTTATCAAATGCACGGGCAACTCTTCTTTGATAAGCTTGCACGTGATACAAAGCTCTCAGTCGTTTTTCTTCAATCAAATTCAATTCTTCATACCGCTGGCGAACCCAATCTGTTTCTGACAACTGACTTTCCAACAAGACCCTCAGAGATGGAATTTCCATTTCAACTGGCAAGACTGCTTCTATGCCATACACTAAGGAGTAGGGAGTAGCTCCAGTAGAGGATCAAATTGAAGTTCGATATGCCCATAGTGCAAATGGCAGTTTTTCAGACCAATCTCGATGTGATTGACACATTTTCCTAATGATAGTCTTAAGATTCTTATTAGCTGCTTCGACTGCTCCATTAGTCTGAGGGCGGTAAGGAGATGATTTGTGGTGTGAGATTTTGAACTTTGAACACAAAGTACTAACCTCAGCTTTGAAATGTGACCCGTTATCAGAAATCAGTTTTGAAGGTACCCCGTACCGGCTGATAATGTTTGTTTGGATAAACTTTGCAACTCGAGACGCAGTGAGAACAGCATAAGAGGCAGGTTCGACCCACGTAGTAAAATAATCGATAGCAACTAAAATGTATCCATGCCTGTTTGATGCTTTAGGTGATATTTTACCAATAATGTCAATACCCCAGACTGAGAATGGCCATGGTGAAGTCAGACCAACTAATCGAGAAGGTGGCACATGTATGAGATTTGCATGTATTTGGCATTTATGGCAGGTTTTGACCATGTGATGACAATCCGTTTCCATCGTAGGCCAATAGTACCCTTGTCTCATAATTTTCTTGGCTAACATTTTTCCACTCATGTGAGGGCCGCATTCTCCTGAATGTAGTTCAACCATTACCTGTTCAGCTTGATCTTCATCGATACACGACAAATGAATCCCATCATAAGACCTTTTGTACAAACTTCCTGCACACAGGATGAATTGAGATGCTAATCTTAGCAAAGCTTGTCGTTCCTTCCTCGATGCTTCTTCTGAAATTCTTGTTTTTCCAACACCTTTTTAATGTCTGTGTACCACGGCTTTCCATCAGGTAGTCGAGTAGCAATACTGATCTGACAGCAATATGCAGGTTTGTCTCTAACTTCAACAGTGATTGGCCTCAATTCCATGCCGGGGGGCAAATGGATCATTGAAGACAGAGTGGCTAACGAGTCAGAAATCTATTATCTTCCCTTGGAACGTGTTCGAACATAATAGCTTCAAACTTACTCACTAGGTTTAACAAATACTCATGATACGGCTATAACTTGTCGTCTCTAGTCTTCCACTCTTCCAATGACTGGTGTATGACCAAGGCTGAATCTCCAAAAACTTCAATTTCTATAATGCCAAGATTCAAAGCAGCTTCAAGTCCTGCGATATATGCTTCATATTCGGCTGTGTTATTGGTGTTAGAGAAGGCTAACTTAATAGCGATCGGAATGTGGCATCCTTCTGGAAAAAATAGGACTGCCCCTATTCCATACCCATTCTGATTGGCAGCTCCATCAAAATACAATTGCCATGTTTGGTTCTGAGGCTCTTCTTCAACATGCAAGATGTTCTCATCTAGGAACTGATCAACGGGCTTTATTCCTTCTGCTACGGGGTGATCTGCCAAGTATTCTCCTACAGCTCTTCCCTTGATAGATTTCTGCGTAACGTGCGTGATGTCAAACTCTGGTAACAACAATAACCATCGTGCAGTTCTCCCTGTTAGTGCCGGTTTCTCGAAAAGATACTTGAGAGGATCCATCCGAGATAACAAGATAATTGAGTGAGATAGCATATAGTGTCGGAGTCTCTGAGTAGCCCATACTAGTGCCAAGCAAGTTTTTTCCAAGGCTGAATACTTTCGTTCATACTCTAACATTTTCTTACTGATGTAGTAGATAGCCCTTTCTTTGTGAGTATCTTTGTCATACTGTGCCAGCATGCATCCCATAGCTTCTTCTGTGACTGACAGATAAAGAAGAAGTGGTTCACCCGGTGTGGGTGGAACCAAAATAGGCGGGTTCAAGAGGTACTCCTTGACTTGGTCGAAAGCCTTTTGACATTGCTTATTCCAAACTGTTGGTTCATTCTTCTTGAGAAGCTTGAAAATATGTTCGCAGACGTTGGTGAGTTGAGCGATGAATCTGCTGACATACTGGATTCTACCTAAAAACCCTCGAATTTGCTTTTCAGTTTCCGGCGGTGGAATATCTTGGATAGCTTTAATCTTCACAGGGTCTACTTCGATCCCTCTTTGATTGACCACAAATCCCAACAATTTTCCAGAAGTTACTCCAAACACACATTTCTACGGGTTGAGGTGGAGTTTGTACTTTTGAATTCTTGTAAGAAATTTTTCTAATGCGGCAACGTGCCCCAGTTGTTCTTTGGATTTAACTATCATATCATCTACATAAACTTCGACTTCCTTATGTATCATGTCATGTAATAGAGTTGTGGCTGCTCTTTGATAGGTGGCTCCGACATTCTTCAAACCAAAAGGCATAACCTTGTAGGAAAAGGTTCCCCACTGTGTGATGAACGACGTCTTTTGCATATTCCTATGATCCATTTTTATCTGATTGTACCCCGAAAAACCATCCATGAAGGATAATAAAGCGTGTCCTGCTGTACTATCTACTAGAACATCTATGTGTGGTAAAGGAAAACTATCCTTTGGGCTTGCTTTGTTTAGATCTCTAAAGTCCACACACATCCTGACTTTTCCATCCTTCTTCGGCACCGGGACAACATTGGCAATCCACTCAGGGTATTCTACTACTTCCAAGAATCCAGCGTTAATCTGCTTCGTAACTTCTTCTTTTATTTTCAGAGTCCATTCCAGCTTCATACGTCGAAGTTTCTGTTTAATGGGTCGAGCATCTGGATATAACGGAATCCGATGTTGAACAATGTCTGTGCTTATTCCCGGCATATCCTCGTAAGACCACGCGAACACGTCTTTGAACTTTCTGAGCAACTCTACTACCCCTTTGTGTTCATCGGGGGATAATGTGATCCCAGTCCGAATCTCTTGAGGATTTTCTTTTGTTCCGAGATTGATAACCTCTACTTCCTCCATTGGAGGTTGAGCCCGACGTTCATTTTCTTGTTCAAGTAATTTGATTATTTAAGGGGGAGGTTCTTCATCAGAAGATTCTCCCTCCGAAGTCAGATTATTAGTTAAATTATTATTGCGCTCGGGGTAATCAAGAATTTCTTTCATTTCATTAAAAGAAGATGGGGTAACATGACTCATTGCCAACTTGACAGACTCACTTAACTTAGCAGCGATAGTGGACTTACTTGACTCAACAGAAACAAATGACTCATCTGCCATGTCAGACTGAACAGGACTAAGGGGACTAACAGACCCAGTCTTGACATGCAATACATGACTAATTACATGATAGCTAGAGAGACACCCTACGACGGGTTTGATTGCAGACTGAGGATTTGGGATCCCTTTCTCAGTTGACAACACCGAGACATTATGATCTTCAATGAATAACTGGTCGATGTTGAGGGAGTCTAGATTGAACTGCCAGTCTTCAATTTTCTTCTCTTCAGCTTCTGTGCTTGCTTCCTCTTCAGGCCAATCCATATCAAAGAAGATCTCAAACCCCGGCAGACGAGTACCTGTGATGTGGTCAATGATGTGGCTCGGGGAACCCACAGTAACGAAAATCTTCTCATTCTTTCACAAAATAGCCATTAAGGGTCTTACGATAAGGCTTCATTTTGATGAGATCTGTGGTGCGTCTTTGCCTTTTCGCAATTGCCTTGTCTCGCTTTGTCTTCCAATATTGGGCCCAATCTTCATTAGTAGGCTTATATCCTAGCCCAAATGTGCCAATGACCTCTTTAATCACTGGTGCCTCTTTAATACCTTGTTGCTTGCGGCCTAAGCCCATACCAGGGAAAAATCTCATTTTCTTGAATATATTGGCCATATTACAGTTAGAAGTATTTTCCATTGGAAAATATTCTTTCATGGCTTGATCCCATTGGACTGAGCATATTTTCTCAAACTCGAACCCACTGAGCTCTACTCCCTGTTGTTCTGGCTGAATCTCAAGCAGCGGCTCATCCTTAGCTTCAGTACTATTTATGATCCCTATAATTTCAGCATCTCCATAGAAAGTGATCACTAGCCCATCTCTGATAAACTTGACCTTCTGGTGCAGCGTGGAAGGTATGGCTTTGATTTGGTGTAGCCACGGTCTTCCTAATAACAGATTAAAGGAGGACTGGATGTCTATGACCTGAAATTCTGCCAGAAATTCAGCTATGCCCGTGGACAATCGAAGGTGCAGAATTCTCAGTACGTCCCTTTTAGTGTTATCATAGGCCCTAACCCCTTGATTAGTGGGCTTGAGATCTTTAGTTTTAAACCCAAGGCAAGTGGCGGTCTTCAAAGGGTAAACATTCAATGCACTCCCATTATCGATCAATACCAGAGGTACCCTCATCCCGTTACAATCAACTGTGATGTGCAGTGACTTAGTGTGGTTTGCTCCTTCCTTTGGGAGGTCGGAGTCTGAGAAGGATAAGATGTTCTCTACATAAGTTGCCCCTACTATGTTGGCCAGTTGATCTGGAGAAGTGTCAAGGGAGACTTGGGCTGTACTTAATGCTTTGAGAACAGCCTCCCTATGGGCAGTGGAAGCCATGAGTAAACCCCATACTGAGATATTGGCCCCTGATTTCTTCAACTGCTTGATCACAGAGTTATCTTCTTCGATATTTTCTTTGATAGGATCTTCTCTTTCTCTTCTTGCCAGGGTTGCCGGATTATCAACACAGAGTTCTTGTGGCTTAAAGACTCTTCCCCCTCGAGTCATATGTCTAACTTCATCGCAAGAGAGGGAGAAAGGCTCATCATCTTCAGTCAGCAAGTATGGATCTTCATCCATTGAAGGTACAAGACTTTTCAAGTTCATCTGAGCCAACAAGTAACTGGTGAATGCGGGGCTACTGTATCGAGGCGGGGATAAACAATACGTATCATCTGAGGTTAAATCAAATGGTTCATAGTTTGTGGTGAAAACCTCATCAGTGAAGGCTATCTCGGTAAGGGGGTAACTAGGTGGTTTGACTTGGATGGGATGGATAAGAGAGACAGGATCGAATGGCAATGGTGTGTGAGAAACCATGTTCAGGGTTGGTGAAGGTTGATAAATAGGTAGTGGATTAGTGGTGACATTTGGTGGACTAGGGATTGTGACCTTTTTGTTATCAATCAGGTTTTGAATGGCATGGCGCAAGGTGATACATCGATCTGTGTGATGGCCAGGATTTTAATAAAATTCACAGAATAAGTTGGGATTGTGTCCGGCTGGCAAGGGATTTGGTAAAGGCCGGGGTTGAATCGGGGTAAGCAACCCTTTTTTCAACAGTTTTTGCAAAGCTACGGTAAGGGTCATCCCTAAATTGGTAAATTGACGTGGAGTTCGAGGTTGACTTGGGTGAACCTGGTTATTAGTCCGGGCCGGGGGTTGAGCTGGGGTAGATGATGTGTTGGCTATGTAGACATGGTTAGTACTAGGTTTAGAAATATAGGGTTTCTTAAGCTTGTTATGTGAAGGGTTAGAAAGAACCCCAGAGGCAAAAACGTCCTCAAGTTGGCTCCCGGCTTGTAACAAAGACTCGAAAGTAGGGAGATATTGGGCCACTAGGTGTTGAGCATATCCTTGTGAGAGGTTCTTTAAGATAATTGCTACTTGTTCTTTCTCTGACGGTTTATCCCACATTTGGGCAGCCTTGGCCCTCCAGCGACCAATAAAATCAGTGAATGTCTCTCCATTCTTCTGCTTAGGTCCTTCCAAATCTCTTCTTAAAGTCTCAATCTCAGTACTGTACTTATATTGATGCCAGAAAGCCATTGACATACTCTCCCAGGTACCCACAATAACTGGATCTTGAGATATTAGCCAACGTAGTGCTGACCCTGATAAAGTCCTTTGAAACAACAACGTCGTCATATGTTCGTCACTGAGCCTCATAGTGCGCATGTTAGTAACATATACCTTAAGATGTATTTTTGCACACCCTATACCACTAAACTTGTCCATTTCTGGCATCACGAACTTCTCGGGCAGAAGGATTCTAGGGATGCGGTTCAGAGCTTTAATACCTGCTGCAATTTCATCGATGACTTTTATACTTTTCATAGTCGACTCTAATTGAGACATTCTGTTAGCTAACATCGAATTTTCATTGACATATTCTTCATCTCCGTCGAGTTCGAAGACTTCATGTGGACGTCTCTCTTCTATTTTCTTTCCTTTTGGATCATTTAAGGGATTGCCTGTTGATTCCGAGGTCTGTTCTAGCACTTCCACTTTGCCCTTTATACTAGTGATATCATTGGCGAAGGCTGCCAAGATCTTACGGATCTCTGTAAGTTCAGATTCTGAAGCCATCTCTACTTGTTGACTTGGTACCGTAGCTCGTTCTAACCGGCTGGACTTACGACTCCAACTAGGAGGTGGACGCTTGAGTTTGGGTGCAATGATAATCCTATATGACCTCATCAAAGGTAAATTTAGTCAATTTCAGTATTACCCTCTTGATAACATTTTAAGGAATCATTTCATTGAGGTTTGTGCACCAATCCATTAATTAATCCATTCACATAATGAACATTCAAAGAAGAAATCAAAATTCATTTGAAAGAAAAATAGCTTTATTGAAAATGATTGACAAATAAATATTCTTATTAAAAACATCTTTCAACAAATTTGACTTGAACTATTTTTACATGGACGCTTGACTTTGTCTTGACGGTCATCAGGATTGCTGTCAGGCTTAACCCTCTTGGCTCTAACAACTGGCTCTTTGAATTCTGCTAGTCCGTCTGGATACCCTAAGGTGCGCTTGTTCCAGGCTTTCTCAATGAGGTGTACTAACTTTTCAGTCAATGGCTCGGGGGGAAAGAAAGCTTTGTGCTGAGGTAAAGATAACTCTGTCGGCACGTCGTATTGTTCTGGGATCAGATTAGGATGGTAAAAAGATGTTTCTTCTAAACCAATCAGACGGACATAGTATGATCCTTTGGTTCCTAGAACATGGGGATCAGTCATCCACCAAGGGCACCTAAAACCAATATGACAGGCAAGGCGAGAGTCTAACCATTTGTTCCAAGCTTTAACTGAGTTGTGACGCACTAACAGGTTTCTCTTGGAAAAGTGTTCTAGCCCATATTCGAGGTTTGAGGGAACCTCTACGATTTTGAGACGGTCACAAAGCCACATATAGAGTAAGTAGGGGCTTCCTTTGAAGCTTTCCCGCTCACCATTTTTTATGGCATCTAAACCTGAGAAAGTTTTGGCTAGGATAAGAGGTACTGGGTTGGCTTTCTTTAAGAGCTGAGAGGCTATATCTATGAAGGACTCAGGGATAGTTTGGCCATCACTATTGGAGGTCAGTATGTATTGGGCTAGGATTCCTAGGCACAATCGATAATCTCTAGTAGTTCGCCAGGCTTTGGGTTTTACATTGATAGGGTGACTGCGGGAGCGATACGAGCCCAGTAAAGGTACTAAGTTCAATCTCCCGTCATTGACTAAGATTTTGGCTTCTTCCTTAGAAATATTTTGTCCTGTGGCGAGTTCACTAGAATATCCGATCTTCAATGAGGGCCTGACTAGAGGGCCTGAAGTGGATATCCTCATGATGCCGCAATAATCCTCGTGAGTAGGACATAAATGCATATACCCCATATGGAATATGTGAAGATAGGGGTTCCATCGCTTAGCCATAGCATGTAAGAGGTTCCAGTCTATCTAAAACTCATGGAAGTAAAGAGCACTCCTCAACATGAATCTCCCAAAATTGATCTTCTCTACAGGGTGCATTCCTATGACGGTTGTTTTGACTAACTGACCGATTGGGTTATCGCCGGTGGCTAACATCCTGGTTTGACAAAAAAAAAGGATTTTAGTACTCTCCCAAGGTCCATGTAAAATATCAATATTTTTCTTTCAGAAAATCTTATTCTTATGGAAAATATTTTCTGAAAAATATTTTTTCTGAAAAAACGTTTATTCTAAAGAACACTTCTTTTGGAAAATAATCTTTTCTGAAAAATATTTTCTTTTTCTTCTTCGAAAATTCGATTCCCATTTTGATTTAACTGGCCCGGTCCATCATGATTGTTGGATCGGGATGGACTGGGTCATTACTGTAAAAGAATGGATTCTTTATTGGGTCGGTGCACCCATTTTAATTTTCAAAATTTTTTTTTTTTTTATCCTTGAGGATAATCATACACTTTGATCTCATTATTCACATCACTCACATACATTCATCAATCACATGCATTCATTCAATAACAACCCGGGAACACCCACGATAAGTTCGATTCGTGACCTACTGGGAAGGTTTCTAGACTCTAAGCTTATTACGTGCAATGCATTTTTATCTGGCCACCCTTGCCCAAGCACACCTATATACCTTTCGATACGTGGTGACTTGGTTTGATATACCGTATAGGTGATAATCTAAAACCTCAACTCACTTCTCTGAAGCCAAAAATAGCCAGTTTGATCTCCAGTTGAGAGGTGGCGCACAATGCTGAGCAAGGGCCCACTTAAATACCTCTCGTCTAGAATAGACGTAGTCTATCCCCCTCGTACAGTAGGGTACAGCGGGGCAAGATCTTGCTTAGGCACCGATTTTGACCAAGAAGTGCAATTGATATACTTAGATTATCTTTTATACCTACGGGTACGAGTCAAGAGTTATAGCTTTCATAAATGGTTTGGCATCCCACGAGGGGACCGACCACGTACTAGTACTACGTTGCCAATCGGGACATGTGACTGTGTGGCTTACAATAGGTCGAAGGCTCAGGTTGCTCCAGCCTGGGTGCATCAATATATCTCTCAGAATCACCTGATCAGACGGTATTGATGCCCCAGTTTGATATACCCTAAGGTACGTGACTGGAGTTGTGGGTTTTATGAATGACGTCGCATCTCCGAAGAGACCGGGCCACGCACTAGTGCCACGTTGGCTAAATGGGACGTGTAAGTGCTCAAAACAGTAAACGTGCATGTGGTGTGTGCAAAATAGGGTGGGGTGTGCCCGGGGCCTTTTTCAAACAGATGGGCCCATGGCCCTGATCATACCATCATACATTTAATCAAAACCAAAATCATTCAAATCATATGAATATTCAATTAAGATCACATTATTCCCATCACATAAGCACATTAACGTTACGATCAACATCAATCATGTATCTCAAGCAAGATCATGGTAAATTAATCAATAAATATGGCATATGATAATGAATTAAATCCGATCATTGCAATAAGCATGATTTTGTGACTTTCATAGTCCAATCAAAGGTTGTTTTCAGTGATTCTAAATAAATTAGGATTCCCAAGAATATTAGATTAAGGATGGAAATACACCAGTTGGAACAAGAGGTGATTTTTTTTTTATTTAAAAAAAATGATTTTCCGTAAAAAAACCCTTTATGTTCATTTTTTTTTAAATAGAAGTACGAGACCCCAAAAAAAATCCTTTTTTTTTCCGTTGGCTATTACACTCACAGGAAAGAAGAGAAAAGAAAAAACTAAAATAAAAAACTAAAAAAAAAATCTAAATAAAATCCGATACCCCAAATACTCCTCGTTATTATGGTGTTCAATGAAGAAATCCATCCACAACCGGATCCGAAATTTTTCTTAGAATTCAGATTTTGTTGGATCGAAAATCGCTTAATGATTCTATCGATATTGATCGATCTATTTACTGAGAGAGCACCCAAAACAATAAAGAATAATTTTTAAGTCGATGAACCCCAAAATCTCTAAAGCAGTGGCCGGTTTTAATAAAATCCGATGTTCTGATTTTTAGTTTGTGATCGATCTCTTTGTATTCAAATCAAAAGAAATTGGAGATTGACCTTCTTCTCGAAAATTTTGGATTTTCTAACGATCTGGACAAGAGAGAAAAAAAACTGAAACTTTTCCGTTAAGGAATTCTCTTTTAGGTAGAAATCAATCAAAATCGGATTCAATCCGAAGAATGCAACGATCTCAAGTTTTTATGTCGCAATATCTTACCATCCCATTTGTGATTTAAGGTTTCACACGCAATCTCAAGAACACCTTTATTCGAAGAGATAAATCAGAGATTAAAAAACGAAATACATTTTCCATGAAGATCGTTGGCTCCTTAAGAAAAATCCATTATTTCACTCTGAATTAAAAGAGTTCTATTGATCTGAACCGGCGCACCATTAATTTTTCTTCGACAGTCCAAAGAAGAGGGTAATCTCCATTAACTCGTTCTATTTCGAGTAAACTTCATGGATTCAGTGTTTTGTATTTCTTCGTTAGGAGGAAATCGACGGTTTTGTTATTTTTTCAAAAACTGATCAGTCATATGAAGCCGATCGATCCATGAGAACCCACCCACCGTTCTCTGTTGAAGACAATGGAGTTTGGGGAAGAAGACATAAACATAAATTTTTTTTTTTTTAAAAAGTGATGAAGAATGGTTAGAATAAAATAAAATGTTTATTTTGCTAGCCGCACCCCAATTGAAAACATGTTTGGGAGTTGCTGTTGCCAACAACCCAAAATTTTTTATTTTTTTTCTTTTCCTCATGCTTTTTTTTTGTTAGTGGACAGCAACACAAAAACGCAAAGCAAATTGATTTTTTTTTAAGTGCTGTTTTTTCTTCTTGCTGTCAATAGGCAGCACAACACTAACTTGAAAATGACCCTTCTTTTCTTTTGTTTTTTTATTACTCCATCCTTCAAAAAATTATCTTTTGGAATTCATCATTATTTAAAATCACTCTATGCAACTTTCGATTGAACCATAAAAACGAACATGCCAAAATCGAATATTCAAAGTCCAAACACGTGACCAACAATCGAACGAAATATAAAGAAATAAATAAAGAAAATGAGCAAAAAAAAAAAAAATTAAATAAATAAATAAAACCTCCTAGGTTGCTTCAGCAATGCTCCCATACTTGGGGTTTTTCAAGTTTGATCCCCAAGTCCCCAGTGGAGTCGCCCCTGAAAGCGCCCTCAATCCGCGGGGTGCGCGGATCCGCTTTTGACCCTTGAGGTTTGGGAGTCGCCACCTAGTTATTGTGGTCTAGGAACCAAACTGACTCTAAAATGGATAAAAACTACTCTACTACAGAAAATCTGAATCCGGGGATCAGGTTATGGGGTTGGAAGGTGTTAGGCACCAACCCCGCCTGGCTATTGCCGGTCTCTACTTATCCCAAATAAATCTACATCGCTAATGACAAACCTAGATTAAAAAAATAATAAAAAAAAAAGTTTACCTTCGATCTGCAAAAGTACTATTCCCTCAGATCTGGTGAAAATGGCTGCTTGTACCGTATTCCTTACTTAGTTCTATATCCAGATCTGATTTTTGATCTTCGAGGTAAGGTATCCTCCTTCTTGGATCTGGGTGCTTCGAATTTGTTGTGAATTTTTGGGATGTTTTTGAGAGATTTTTGTGTGTTTTTTAGGATAAAATCAGAGCAGGGGCGTTAGGTAAGGAGTTGGGGCTCCAAAATTAGGGTTTTGGAGAGGTTCTGGAGGCTTCTTCACCTACTTTTCCTAGGGTTTTTTCTTTGATACGAAAATAGGGTGTGGAGGCTCCTATTTATAAAGTTTTTAGAAGCATTAGGGTTTGATTAGGGTTTCTTTTAGGGTTTCAATTAGGGTTTTGACTTAGTCTTTAGGGTTTTAGGGTTTTGAATTTAGTCTTATGAGATTGACTTGATTAGTTTAGATTAGGGTTTTGATTTAGGGTTTTGACCTTAGTCTTATGAGATTGACTTTAATACTTGACTCTAGTCTTACTGAATTGACTTTAATTTTGACTTTAGCCTTATTTGATTGACTTTAATATCTTGAATTTAGTCTTGCTTGATTGACTTTAAATTTTTGGAGAACCCCCCTCTATTATATCTTTGATTCTTTGGACCCCCAAATGGAGGGGTCCTTAAAGAAATATCTTGCGAACCATCAACAATTTTTCTTGAAAGCCTGATTGATCAATTTTTTGGTTTAAATTTTATAATTAATGTTTCACTTTACATTATTTAATGATTTATTTATTAATTTCAAAATTTTTAATTATTAAAATTGTGAAATTACCGTTTTGCCCTCGGAGAAGATTTTTTACGTTTTAAGTCATTTTTCAATGTTCCAGGATGTTTTGGAATCAGTTTCTCGTAAGGAATTCAATGAAAAAGTTGATTTTTATCATTTATGAAATTTTTGGTGTGAAATGATCGTGAATTATATGAGGGGTATTTTCGTAATTTTTTCAAATTTTGTGAAAATTGGTGAAATGATTTATTTGGTTTCGATTTGTTGTTTTATGTGTTTGAATGGGTTTTCCCAAGCGTAATGTAAGATCTAGGGTTGTTTTGATGTTAGGGGTATTTTGGTAATTTGGTCATTTTTAGTGATTTTTATCGTGAAGCTTCTTTTTGGTTTGTAAGATGATGATTTCTATGTTTCTAGGGTCGTATTTATCTAGCACAGCGTGGTTTCTAAGTTTTGTCAGTTCGAGATACCTCATCCGGATTTCTGAAACATATCTTGTAACAAAATGAAGCATTGGAATAAACATCCATCATTGGGAACCTTTGCGATCGGGTTGACGAGTTGATTAATCAGGAGAGTGCAAAAATGGGGTGTCTACAATGCCGCCGAGGGTTTTCTCGGAACTATGCCCAGATGCCGCCAAGGGTTTTCTTGGAACTATGCTCAGTTACCGCCAAGGGTATTTTCGAAATTATGCTCAGTTACCGCCGAGGGTTTTCTCGGAATTTTGCTCAGTGTATGCTCAGTTTATATTCAAATTATGCTCAGTTTATACTCAGATTATGCTCAAATTATGCTCAGATTTTTAAATCACACACTTGCACAGTTGTCACATTAGTCAAGGAGAATTTTCTAAAATTCAAGGATCTGACACTGTCAGTGAGAGTTTGCGCTCAAGGACCTGACAACCTTTTTAATGGGGGGATAGTTTACGCTCAAGGATCCGAACACCTCTACGAATTGCTAAATCAGGCTCCAAAATGAACTGTCACTAGCTTTGGCATTCAAATATCGCACTATCTACCAAAATAGATTGCTATCTAGTTTGCTTCAACCCTCTGCAAAAGAGGGGCATCTGTAGACACCTCATTTTTGCACTCGCCTGATTAATCAACTCGTCAACCCGATTGCAATGATTCCCAATGATGGATGTTATTTCTATTGCTTTATTTTGTTACCCGATATGTTTCAGAAATCCGGATGAGGTATCTCGAACTGACAAAACCTTAGAAACCACGCTACGATAGGAAAATACGACCCCAGAAACATAGAAATCATCATTTTGTAGACCAAAAAGAAGCTTCACGATAAAAATCACTAAAAATTGATCAAATTACCAAAATACCCCTAACCTCAAAACAACCCTAAAGCCTACATTATGCTTAGGAAAACTCTCTCGAACACATAAAATAACAAATCGGAACCAAATAAATCATTTCACCAATTTTAACAGAATTTGACAAAATTACGAAAATGCCCCTCATAAAGTTCATGATCATTTCACACAAAAAATTTCATAAATGACACAAACTAATATTTTCATTGAATTCCTTACGAAAAATCGATTCTAAAACATCCTAGAACATTAAAAACCGACTTAAAACGTGAAAAGTCCTCTCGGGGGGTAAAACGGTAATTTCACAATTTTCATAATTAAAAAATTTAAAATTAATAAATAAAATATTAAATAATTAAAGTGAAACATTAATGAAATTAATTTAAAAATTTGAACCGAAGAAATCGATCAATCGGGTTTTCAAGTAAAATTGTTTAGGGTTCGTGAGATATTTCTTTAAGGACCCCTCCATTTGGGGGTCCAAAGAATTAAAGATATAATAGAGGAGGGGTCTCCAAAAATTAAAAGTAAATCAAGTAAGACTAAATTCAAGGTATTAAAGTCAATCAAGCAAGACTAAAGTCAAAATTAAAGTAAATTTAAGCAAGACTAAAGTCAAGATATTAAAAGTCAATCAATTAAGACTAAAGTCAAAATATTAAAAGTCAATCAAATAAGACCAAAAGTCATAATAGAACTCTAATTAAATAATAACTCTATCTAATAGAGTTCTAACTAAAAAACAATTCTACCTAAAACAATTCTAATTAAAACACAATTCTACCTAAAATAATTTTAACTAAAACACAATTCTAATTAAAAGAACTCTAATTAAATACTAACTCTATCAAAATCAAATCCAAAAAAAATCTATAAATAGAGGTGCTCACACCCTATTTTGGTATAAAAATGATAAACCCTAAGAGAAGTAGGTCTAAAAGCCCCCCTAGTCTCCTATAAACCCTAGTTTTGGAGCCCCAACTCCTTACCTAATATCCCTCTTTCGATTTTAGCCTAAGAAACGCCTAAAAGCCTTCCAAAAACATTCCAAAATCCACAACAAAGTTGAAGAATTCAGATCCAAAAATAAGGAGATACCTTGCCTCGAAAATCCGAAGACAGAACGAAGCAAGGAAGTACGGTACAAGGAGTTATTTTTTTCAGATCTGAGGGAACAAAGTCCTTGCTATCGAAAAGGTATAAATTTTTTATTTATTTTTATCTAGGTTTTTAGCAATGTAATTTATTTGGGAAGTTAGTAGAGACTGGCTTTAGCCGGACGGGGTTGGTGCCTAACACCTTCCAATCCCGTAACATGATCCCCGAATTCAGCTTTTCTGGCAGTACTTCTCAGATCCTGCATCCAAACGTATAACACGTATGCAGCTACTCCAGACAGTACTTCAAAAAATACTTCTAGGAGTACTTATGTTTTAAGTTTCTATTTTGAATTTCCTTTTGAAAAAATTTGTTTCTCTTTTACTTCTTTTTTACACGTACTTCTCTTCTTTTGCTTTTGATTTTCTTTTTGGAGAATGATGGTGGGGTGAACCCACGCTACTCACCTCATTGGTTGTCTCTTGTTAATGAGTTGTGATTGGTTGATAATTTTTGTCTTGGGTTTTGATTTTGAATTGAATTTATTGGATGGTTGGTCTTTAATATTTAATTTGATGTCTAATGTTTTTCTTTTAATTTAAATTTGAATTTGCATTTGGTTTCAAATTTTGATTGTTCAATTAAGATTTAATTTCAATTTGATTTGATCGATTGAGTTCGATTTTGGATTTTGAATTTGTTAATTTAGTTGGGTTTTGATTTGAATTTGAATTTATTAGTTAGTTGGTTTTTAATTTTTAATTTGATTTTTAGTTCGATTGCTTGATTAAATTTTAATTATTCTTTAATTTTTAATTTTAGTTGTTTGATTTTTTATTTTAATTGTTTAATTTTAAATTTGAATTTTATTTTCACTAGAATGGATTTTTAATTGGATTTCGATTTGATTTTTTATTATGTTTTCCTAGAGATCGGGGTCTCTAAGTTGAATTTGGATGTTGAAGGGCATTTTAATAAATTTTTATGATATTTTCTAAATTTCTCTATTTTTGTCGGTATGGGTCCCGTTAGATGCGAAATCATGTTTTGAGTACAATGGAGGTACTATCGAGACTTTTCGGAGGTCTGATATCTATGAGGGGTGTTTTCGTCATTTTTATCAATTTTTGTAGATTTTTACGAATTTTAGTGTGAGATTTCTTTTAGTCCTAACATGATTATTTCTAAGTTTCAAAATTACATTTTCCTAGCGTAGTGAGATCTCTAAGTTATCGAACTGTGTAGTGAACCTAAGGCGTACGTGTTTGCTAAATTGGGTGTGCGATGTAGCGATCCTAAGCGTGTGTAAATGCCTATGTCGAGTTGTAGCGAGTGAAGGGGGATGGAAGGACTAGAAATAGAAGAAATAAGGAGTAGTACTCATAAGCCTTCGAGTTATTTGCGGTCATTATTATGAATTCACGACAACTAGGTGACAAATTGTCGAATTAGGCAGATGCAAAAATGAGGTGTTTGCACTAGCTTGGAAGATTTTAGCATATATTGATTAAGACTTTTCGACAATATTCATCAATGGATAGTCACTGCAATAACATGACAAGTTGAAATCTCATTGAAATTGCAAAATGGGTTGTCTATAAGGGAAGTTTTGTAGTTTTATCGAACGTTCTAGAGATTTTTGAAAAATGTTTATTTTTATTCGTGGTCGATTTTTTTAGTTCTAGATGAATTGATTGGCCACATGGTCATAAGCATAAAAATAGACACAAGGCACTAGCATAATGATTGATTTTTTGCTCACATTCCTCACAGACTATTTGAGGCTTGGCACGTCAAACATGCAAGGGTAGTTTTGTAACTATAAAATGCCATAGAATGGTCATAGGTTCATGAATTTGGTCAAAAAGCATAGAATACCATGGAATTCACTTGGTTCTCGAAGAAGGTTAGAAATGTATAGATGTGAACCATCTCTAATGAATTTCAACAAAATTGGGTAAGAGAGGTAATTCACCTTCAGTGGGGACCAAATAAGATTTTGGGTTAAAGGACAATAGAAATTATCAAAAAATATTGGTTAGAAAATTGATGCAATGTTAACACATGGGTATTGAGGGAATTTAAGAAGCATTTAGTTGAGGGAAATCTAAGTTAAGAGGGCTTGTGAGGTCATTTGCTGGATGAGATCTATTGCACACATGGACTGAATAACTGTCCAACTGAATTGGCTCTATGAAAGGAACAACTGGAACAAGTTTACAATGGACATGTGCATACAAGGGCTAGTGCAAAATATACTTGTGCACTGCATAAAAGAAGGTCAGAACAAAACTGGCCTGGCCATTTGGTGACCAATGGCTAAGCAAAACTTGATTTAATTGTTACTTTGTTTGCTAGGTTTGAGTTGCTTAAGTGGACACCACTTGTTTGATTAAAATTCTCTCGAATTATCTTCACCATTACATTCAATTTAATCCTCGAGTTTATTTGATCAAATGAGGTGTCTACACAACTTACGTGTACCCTGCAAGAACCATAGATTTTCTTCCCTCAGGATACACAACTACACATCCCCATAAAACATGTGCAATTAAAAAAATATATGACTCTTGCATTTGCTACGTCAATGAGTTTTTAAGTTGCCTGTCAAAATTGAGTTAAAAAATCAGCACTCTTAAAAAAATAATTGTAACCAAATTAAATGATTTATCTCGTCAGAGAGGATTTGACATTAACAAGAAGAACTCTTTTATTTTGCTCTCTGATCTTCTTCTTTATTCTCTGCCATCCTCTCTCATTCTCAGCCCTCATCTCTTCCTCATGTTCTGCTCTACAACGTCCCACCTCACCTCCATTGCAATACCTTCAACTGCAACAACCCCCATCTCCCTCATCTCACTCACGTTCTACAACTTGCCCTATCTTCTTTTTCTTCTTCACAACTCCATTGCAACAACCCTCCATAGCCACCCCTCTATCAACCTTCACCTCACGTCCTAGAACAACAATCTCCAACATCCTCACATCACTGTAATAGCCCTCCACAACCATCATCTCCATTGTTGTACCAACGTCTAAGCTCTTCTCTTTATTTCTCATGTTCTGTCCTTCAACTCTCCCAGCCCTCATCTTCACTAACTCCCTTTGCTGCTCTCTTCTTCTACTCCATCAAACTTGTTGTACTCCATCTCTTTCACTTTCTTGCAACACAGCTAGAACACCCCTCTCTTCGACTCACTACTACATCACCTACAAGAATACCTCTTTCTTTAACCTTGTCTCTCGCATTTCCACTGCAACGAGTACTCACAAGTATTTGAGTCATACCTAAAGGAATCAACTCGCTATTCTCAGTTCAATAAGTAAGTCTATTTTTATTTATTTTTAATATTTTTGTGTTTTTTTTTCTCTTCTCATTCTTCATGGCACATTGATTATTTTTCTCTCTGTTTTTCTATGCTAGACTTGCCCCCTACATTGAGGTTTCATGTTGATTTTTGGCATCATGATCATCATAGAGTTGGTTATAAAATATATATATATATTGTGATACTATGTTATGTTTGGTCGTGTTTTGAATAATTCATAATAAGGGAGATGCATCATTCTTATTTTTCGCATATCAATAGGATTAGTAGAATATTTTTTGTGCATTTTTTATTTTCTTATTTTTTAAATATCAATAGGGTTAGGGGAATATTTGTTTTATATATTTTCTTTATGTTTTTATTTATTTTTTGTATATTGATAGAATTATGAGAATAGTTTTTATGTATCTCTCTTATATATATTTTGCATGATTAGGGGATTTTTTGTTAAAATGTTACGATCATTACACTCGAATTGGATTTGTATGACTTATGATGATATTCAAACTCTTCGTGTTATTTTAAGATTATCCCATGTAATTAATGCACCTCTTGACCTCACAAATATGCATGTCGTTGAATGATAATTGTTTTGAAAAAAATGAAAATTGTGTATGCATGCTCGGTTGATTAATTTAAGGATTGGGTGAATGTGTATTTTTTGTTCAAATTTGAAAATTTTGTATGTATTGATATTTGTCAATCTCCAATTTGGTAAGTATGATAACATGGATTTTTTTTTTGTTATTTTGTAATTTCCAACTCGATGATTCTTTGCAAATTTATAATTTTCTAGTTTGAGACTCCATATTCATAAGATCATTCTTTTTGAAAAGTTGCAAATTGCTGGAATTTCTTATTCCAATCTTCTATTTCGAAAAGTTTGTGAGCAAGAGTTTATTTCAGAAAGTTGATATTAGAAACTTTCTAATATGAAAATTGTATAGTTTTCTATTTTGGGGAGAACATAATTCATAAATTTCTAGCTTCAAAGTTTCACATTTTAGTAATTTCCCAATTTAAAAGATTTTACATTTTCCTATTTGAAAATTTCATGTTCATGGAAATTCGAGATTTTCTAATTTAGAAATTTATATTTTTTGAAACTTTTTATTTTGGAGAATTCATTTTTAGAAACTTCTAATTTGAGAACTCATCATATATTTTTCAAATTATAACTTAGAAAAATTCAAATTCCTAATTTAAAATCTTCATAAGTTCCAATTTTGTAGTTTTGTATTTATAATTTTTCTATTTGGAGGATTTTTCGTGAGTTTCCATTTTGGATGATTTGGAAATATTACCATACGAATTCTAGAATATAAGATGAGATTCAGGGCTTTTTCAAAGTTTTTTTTTTGTGTGCGAAATTCAAGGAATAATCATGCAATGATTGGGGTAATTTTTTCCGTAAGGTACATTTAACATATCTGATATAAATTGATGATGATGATTGGATCGTAGCCTTGACTATAGTCTTCCCTATTGACCATAGGATAATTCTGGATCGCAATAGAGACCGATCACCTCGATCGGGCAGGTTTGGTGTTTAACACCTTCCGAAACCCGTAATTTGACTCCTTACCCATTTCTCTTATCTGTGGACCGATCTAGATCCATTTGAAGTTATTTTTGATTTTTAGACCTAAACTAGGTGGCGACTACCATTTCTTAAAAAGTCCCCCTTTTACCAATCGGACCCATTTTCGTTATTTAGTGAAAATGGGTCGAGACGATTTCAGTTGGATAAGATAAAAGACTAAGAACTTTTGAAAAAAAAGACAAAAAAAAGTTAATTTTCATGGTTGAATTTTAATTTTAAATGTGGAAGTTTAATAGCCATCCTTTTTCAACAACTGGATCAAAGCTCAATATATATATATTTTGAATTTCATATATATGAGTTTTCCAATCAAATCTAAGAAGATTTGTCTTGAGTCACTTCAAGATTATTCTTGACATTCTCACATAGAATTTCAAAAATTAAAGGAGTACAACTTTTACTTTTGAAAAAATATAACATCTCAGTATCAAGTTTAAAATTAGAAGCAATTAATTTAGGATAGAGAGTTTAGTTGATTTATGAATATTAGTATAAATATTTTATGAAAATTTTAATCATTTTCCGTTGATTGAGATCATAAATTTATAAGTTGGGGTGCCAATAGCATCTATCAAAATTTATTATAAACAAATAGAGGCAAGTGATAGTCATATGCTCATTAGATGAAAAACATGATCAAAGACGTTGAATTGGTTTTAGGACATTGTTAGCATGCTTGGAGAGATTTCAATGTAAGTTGTTGGGACGGCTCACAATTCTATTGTGTTTTTATTAGTTTAATTATATAATTTCCTAGCTAGGAAGATTCTAGCATATTCTAATTAAAACTTTTCGACACTACTCATCAATGGATAGCCACTACAATAACATGACAAGTTGAAATATCAAGGAAAGTGCAAAATTGGTTGTTTATAAGGGAAGTTTTGTAATTTTTTCGAACATTGTAGATTTTTTTTAAAAATGTTTGTTTTGATTCGAGGTCGATTTTTTTAGTTCTAGATGAATTGATTGGCCACATGGTCAAAACATTGGCCACATTGTCATAAGCATAAAATATACACAAGGCACTAGCATAACGAGTGAGTTTTTGCTCACATTGCTCACAGATTGTTCGAGGCCTGCCCCGTCAAACATGCAAGGGTAGTTTTGTAACTAATAAGGGTAGAATGCCATAGAATGGTCATAGGTTCATGAATTAGGTGAATTAGCATAGAATGCCTTGAATTCACTTGGTTCTTGAAGAAGGTTAGAAAGTTATAGGTGTGAACTATCTCTAATGAGTCTCAACAAAATTGGGTTAGAGAGGTAATTCACTTTCATTGGAGACCAAAAAGGACTTTAGGTCAAGTTTAAAGGACAATGGAAATTACCAAAAAACTTTGGTTAGAAAATTGATGCAATGCTAACACATGGGTATTGAGGGAATTTAAGAAGCATTGAGTTGAGGAAATCTATGTTAAGAGGGCTTGTGGGGTCATTTGCTGGATGAGATTTATTGAACACATGGACTGAATAACTGTCCAACTAAATGGGCTCTATGAAAGGAATGTCCGGAACAAGTTTACACTGGATATGTGCAAACAAGACTAGTGCAAAATATACTTGTGCATTGCATAAAGGAAGGTCAGAACAAAATTTTCCTGGCCATTTGGTGACCAACAGCCAAAAAAAACTTGATTTAATTGTTACTTTGTTGACTTGGTTTGAGTTGCTTAAGTGGGCACCACTTGTTTGATTAAAATTCTCTCAAATTATCCTCACCATTAGATTCAATTGAACCCTTGAGTTTATTTGATCATATGGGGTGTCTACACAACTGACGTGTACCCTATAAGAACCATAGATTTCTTCCCTCGGGATACACAACTACACATCCCCATAGAACATGTGCAATTGAAAAAAATATATGAACCTTGCATTTGCCACCTCAATGAGTTTTTGAGTTGCCTTTCAAGTTGAGTTAAAAAATCAGCACTCCTAAAAAAGGTGGCCCTTTTTTTTCATTGCCGTAATCCTATGAAAATTTTATGCTAAATGTCTTGGATTAAATATAAATATATGAATTAATAATTGTAAACCAAATTAAATGATTTATCTTGTCAAAGAGGATTTGACTTTTGCAAGATAACTCACTCTCGTCCATGAGCGAGACAGAACGTACTAATTGAAGAGTGAGGATCCAATCAGGTGTCCTGTTCCTCAGCAAGGTCAAGTGACACCCATTTTATGCCATGTGACATTTCTGGTGACATAGTGACATTATCAATATGTCGTCCATCCCTTGGTGAATCGTCACATATAACACTACAAAATTTTAGGCTTTTAGTAGGGGTCAAAAACCACCTCAAATACCAAGAATACCATCGCTATTTTATCAATAGCGTTAGCTAAGGGAAACGCTACTATTCATGGTGTAGCTAAAAGCCATATGGACTCTTATAATAGTAGTTAATACCGTCGTTAATTGATTATATAACCGTAGTTATCAATAGAAATGAAGCCTATAGTGGCGGTAGTGACCGTTGCTAATTAGTTTTTATTACCGTAGCTATAAATACAATTTGAATGCCTATAGTGGTGGAAATGGCCGCCACTAATATGATTTTTTATTATTCTTTAATTTGTTTTATTTTTAAATTATTTGTAATTAAATACTTATTTTTATACAACCTGTTAATTAAACACAATTACTTAGTCAAATTAGTTAAGAGACAAAAATAACAAAATAATAAGTCGATTAGTTAAGAATCAATACTTATAAATCCATGTTTGTCACTCAAAAAACAAAAACTATCTTTCATGGTTGTTGTTGTGGGCACTGATCATTGTCGGGTTGATTGTGCTGCTTATCAACCTACAATTTGTTTATATTAATCAAATTAATCATATCAATCAATATTTATTTATTAACAAAATATTTTAAAACACAACATATTCAATTATCAGTGAGAATTTACCTTTCTCATTAGGATAATGATCAATTCCTTGAGTCTTTCCACCTCAACATCTCTCACAATCTGTTGTTGCTCTAAAGACTCCAGTTTCTCCTTCAACCTATGTACCTCAGTAGAATTTGTAGAGGAATTTTCAGAAGATGATGCAAATAATTTTATGGGAGTCGGTCCTAAGCCAACATCACGAACATGACCATATTTATTAAGACCCAAGACCTAAGATAATTGATCATTTCGACCTATAATATCTTGAAAATCTTTTGGTAATAAACTCAAAAGTTCTTTTTATCTTATCTTGCACAATATTAAAAAAATTCTTAGTATCTTCAAATTCAGATATTACCATAATTGTTTAGTGCTTGATAAAAATTATTGTAAAAATAAACTTAAAATCTTTTTCGTCGTGGTCAAATCATTGGGTTTGTGTGTCATGAGAAATAAAATTACAAGACTTGGCTCAGTATTCATTGAACTTTTTAATTTTTATGTGTATCACATTAAAACAATGGCAACAAGATTATTTTACAATAGAAATAATATTTGGGCACGTAATTGATAGACAATATAATATATATATACCTCATCATATCTCATATAAACTACACTTTTCGTCCCAACTGTATGGGTCATTGTTTGTTGAGCACGGTTTGCTTTTTTTTATGACTTCACGACTGTATATTAAGTAATTTGTGAAAAGTTAAATAAATAAAATATAGAGTATCGTATAATTTATTTGCAACTTTTCATAATTCAATATGTACAAATTTCAAACATAAAATACACCTGCCCTTCTTCCGAATTTCAAAAAGTCATGAGAGAATACCATTGTGCCTCCAAAACATCGGATGGAAGATTGGCACATCGGGTTGCATTATTTTTGTATTTATCATAGAATTTGATTTTCAACTTGCATTTATGATCCCTCTACTTCTTGTCGATAGATTGTAACACAACTTGTTTAAGCGTGGGTGGATCTCAAATTTGGCATACATCAAATAATCAATTGAAAATTATAGGGTCAAAATTGTTCAATGTTAAGCTCACAAATTATCTAATATTATATTATAATTAATTTATACCAATGTTGTCTGCAATGCATTTTCCTTCATTGATTCTGGTATAGCATGCCAATCTAGGCTGTCAAGGGGAAACGTATGGCCATCACAGGCCAATACACCTAAGTATCTTTAGAGCTTAGACACATGCTTCCTCAGAGGCTGTCTATGGTTATCTCATACTATTTCAAATATTTTTCTAGGCTTTACAATTCTGTAATGAGAGGCATCGATTGTGGCCTCTTTTTCTATTCGACTTTGTCTAGGCTCCATCTACAAGTGTTAAGTGCAACAGAAAAATGAGATAAAAATAAAAATCATCCTGCGATATTAGAACAAAACATATCATTTCACAACACCAATGCCAACAATAGATCTAACTAATCATAACATATCAGTGAGTGTAGACACCCCATTTTTGCACTCACCTGATTAATCAACTCGTCAACCCGATCGCAATGATTCCCAATGATGGATGTTATTTCTATTACTTTATTTTGTTACCAGATGTGTTTCAGAAATCTGGATGAGGTATCTCGAATTGACAAAACCTTAGAAACCACACTACGCTAGGAAAATACGACCCTAGAAACATAGAAATCATCATCTTGCAAATCAAAAAGAAGCTTTACGATAAAAATCACTAAAAATTGACCAAATTATCAAAATACCCCTAACCTCAAAACAACGTTAGAGCCTACGCTACGCTTAGGAAAACCCATTCGAACATATAAAATGACAAATTGGAACCAAATAAATCATTTCACCAATTTTAACAGAATTTGACAAAATTACGAAAATGCCCTCATAAAGTTCACAACCATTTCACATAAAAATTTTCATAAATGACACAAACCAACATTCTCATTGAATTCCTTACGAAAAATCGATTCTAAAACATCCTAGAACATTAAAAATCGACTTGAAACGTGAAAAGTCCTCTCCGGGGGTAAAACGATAATTTCACAATTTTCATAATTAAAAAATTCAAAATTAATAAATAAAACATTAGATAATTAAAGTTAAACATTAATGAAATTAATTTAAAAATTTGAACCTAAAAAATCGATCAATCGGACTCTCAGGCAAAATTGTTGAGGGTTCGTGGGATATTTCTTTAAGGACCCCTCCATTTGGGGGTCTAAAGAATTAAAGAAATAATGGAAGGGGGTTCTCAAAAAATTAAAAGTAAATCAAGCAAGACTAAAGTCAAGGTATTAAAGTCAATCAAGTGAGACTGAAGTCAAAATTAAAGTCAATTAAGCAAGACTGGAGTCAAGATATTAAAAGTCAATCAATTAAGACTGAAGTCAAAACATTAAAAGTCAATCAAATAAGACCAAAAGTCATAATAGAGATCTAATTAAATAATAACTCTATCTAATAGAGTTCTAACTAAAAACAATTCCACCTAAAACAATTTGAATTAAAACACAATTCTACCTAAAACAATTCTAATTAAAACACAATTCTACCTAAAATAAGTCTAACTAAAACACAACTCTAATTAAAAGATCTCTAATTAAACACTAACTCTATCCAAATCAACCCCTAAAAACATCTATAAATAGAGGTGCTCACACCCTATTTTCGTAACAAATCATAAACCCTAAGAGAAGTAAGTCTAGAAGCTCCCCTAGCCTCCCATAAACCCTAGTTTTGGAGCCCCAACTCCTTACCTAACATCCCCCCTTCAATTTTAGTCTAGAAAACCCCTAAAATCCCTCCAAAAACCCCTTAAATCTGCAACAAATTTGAAGAGTTCAGATTCAGAAACAAAGAGATACCTTGATCTAGGAGATCCGAAGTCAAATCCGGAGACAGAACGAAGCAAGGGAGTACAGTACAAGGAATTTTTTTTGTCAGATCTGAGGGAGCAAAATCCTTGCTATCGGAAAGGTATGTATTTTTTTATATTTATTTTTATCTAGGTTTTAGCAATGTAATTTACTTGGGAAGTTAGTAGAGACCGGCTTTGGCCGGACGGGGTTGGTGCCTAACACCTTCCAACCCCGTAACTTGATCCCCGAATTCAGATTTTTTATGGTAGATTAGTTCTTTTTATCCATGTTAGAGTCAGTTTGGTTCCTAGACCACAATAACTAGGTGGCGACTCCCAAACCTCAAGGGTCAAAAGCAGATCCGCGCACCCCGCGGACTGAGGGCGCTTTCAGTGGCGACTCCACTGGGGATTATTGAGGATCAAACTTGAAAAACCCCAAGTATGGAAGCATTGCCAAGATGACCTAGTTTTTTTTTTTATTTAGTTGGATTTATTTTTTCTGTTTATTTATTTTTTTTATCTTGATTGTCGATGATTTTGGGCATTGCATTTTTTTTTTCAATTAAGGATCACTTTTTGATGACCCCTAAATAATGAAAGGTTCAAATTGATAGAATGATGAAGGTTGGACAGAAATATTAAAATATTTTTAGAGAATATTCTAGCGAGAATTAAGTCTGGGAGCCTCTTAATAAAATATAGATCTCGTCGAGTAGATTAATTTAGAATCTGAGTTCACTCAATTTCGTTATCGGAAGCCTTAGATATCATCGATGCAAGTTCAATCTGTAAATCTGAAATTATTTCTGAATGAAAGTTGGGACAGCAACGTTAAAACTTTTTTACAGAATATTCTAGTGAGAACTAAGTCTGGGAGCCTTTAATATAACATAGATCTCGTCGAGTAGATTAATTTAGAATCTGAGTTCACTCAATTTCGTTATCGGAAGCCTTAGATATCATCGATGCAAGTTTAATCTGTAAATCTGAAATTATTTCTGAATGAAAGTTGGGACAGCAATGTTAAAACTTTTTTACAAAACATTCTAGTGAGAATTAAGTCTGGGAACCTATTAACAAAACGTAGATCTCATCGAATAGATTAATTTAGAACTTGATTTCATTCAATTTCGTTATCAGAAGCCTTAGATATCATCGATGCAAGTTCAATCTGTAAATCTGGAATTATTTCTGAATGAAAGTTGGGACAGCAACGTTAAAACGTTTTTACAGAACATTCTGGTGAGAACTAAGTCTGGACACCTATTAATAAAATGTAGATCTCATCGAGTAGATTAATTTAGAACTTGAGTTCACTCGATTTCGTTATCGGGAGCCTTAGATATCATCGATGCAAGTTCAGATTGTATTTTCCTAATTCACAGAAAATCTGAATTTATCTAATGTTGGCACAATTAATGTTCTTGAGAGTGAGCTCATCTCAACCATTGTCATTCTATCATCAATGTAACACCTATTGGAATCTCGATTTATTTTGGATCACCCAAAAGTGATCATTGATTGGACCTTAAAAATTATAAAAATTATGCCTATTGCAATGTTTGTTTGATCATTATCATATGCCATATTTATTGATTAATTTATCATGATCTTTCTTGAAATACATGATTGATGTTGATCGTAATGTTAATGTGCTTATGTGATGGGAATAATGTGATCTTAATTGAATATTCATATGATTTGAATGATTTTGATTTTGATTAAATGTATGATTGGTTTGATTGGATCCATGGGCCCATTTGTTTGAAAAAGGTCCCGGGCACACCCCACCCTGTTTTGCACACACCACATGCACGTTTACTATTTTACTCACTTACACGTCCCATTTAGCCAACGTGGCACTAGTGCGTGGCCCGGTCTCTTCGGAGATGCGGCGTCATTCATGAAACCCACAACTCCAGTCACGTACCTTAGGGTATATCAAACTGGGGGCATCAATACCATCTGATCAGGTGATTCTGAGAAGTATGTTGATGCACCCAGGCTGGAGCGACCTGAGCCTTTGACCTATTGTAAGCCACACAGTCACATGTCCCGATTGCCAACGTAGTACTAGTACGTGGTCGGTCCCCTCGTGGGATGCCAAACCATTTATGAAAGCTACAACTCTTGACTCGTACCCGTAGGTATAAAAGATAGTCTAAGTATATCAATTGCACTTCTTGGTCAAAACCGGTGCCTAAGCAAGATCTTGCCCCGTTGTACCCTACTGTACGAGGGGGATAGACTACGTCTATTCTAGACGAGAGGTATTTAAGTGGGCCCTTGCTCAGCATTGTGCGCCACCTCTCAACTGGAGATCGAACTGGCTGTTTTTGGCTTCAGAGAAGTGAATTGAGGTTTTAGATTATCACCTATACGGTATATCAAACCAAGGCACCACGTATCGAATGGTATATAGGTGTGCTTGGGCAAGGGTGGCTAGATAAAAATGCATTGCACGTAGTAAACCTAGAGTCTAGAAGCATTCCTATAGGTCACGACCCGAATTGACTATGGGTGTTCCTGGGTTGTTTTATTCAATCCAACCAACAGGTAGGTGGGCAGACCGATCCAGAATAATCAAACAAAACCCGTAATATCAGTCCTACCCAATCGGTAAAATGTATTGATTAATTTGAACCACTTAAACCAGTTGACCCAATGGACAAATGGATCAAACTGATCAATACCAAATCAGTTGGACTAATTGGTTTCACTTTTAAAGATCCAGACCACTTTATCTAGAAAGATTCGATCTTAAGATCAAATTAATTTATCTGATCAAAGGTTCAATCCCAATCAGGGGTAGACCCGCATCTAACCTTTCTCACTTTCTTGGTCACTATAGACTTATGGTGCATTTAGATTTGATATTTTCCACCGGACTTGGGCTATTCTATATCGAAACTTTAATCATGTGGATAAGAGTCAAACCTTCAGAATCGATGGTTAATCTTAGGTGTCCCTAAACGTTCTAAACCCTCATCTGTGTCATTTTGGGTCATTCAAAAGAATTGTCTAGTCCAAGTACCAATGTCAAGTCTAAGTAGTCCATCCACCCAAAAGGACCTTCTCTCTTTGTAGATAATTGTCCCTGAGTTTTCTTTGAGTTTCAATCCAGTTTTTGTCAGTCTTTAGATCCAGTTAGTTGTCTCAGTTACGTTAGCCTTTCTTCAACTTTCAAATTTTAGTCGAGTTTGTCAGTCTATGTTTTTTCAATTCCAATAAAATATAGAAGCTTATGATTATCATGCGTGTAATAATGATTTGAACATACAATCTAACATGAGAAATGACTTAAAGCTCACTAATCAAATTTGATAAATATTGGAATTAAAGAGTACACTCAAGAAGTGTAAATTAGTGATACATTATCTTCAGGAGAACATGAGAGAGTAGTAAACTTACTTGAGAAATTCAACAATGTTTCTTGCATGATCTCATAAGGATATATGGATGGATTGTATAAAAATATAGATCAAGACATAAAGTCGAGTGATTTCAAAGTCAAAGATTATTGGTCAAAAATGATATAGCTGAAAGCATCGACAAAGACACTAAGACTTACAAGTGGATCTACCAGGTTTCTCACTCAAAAGAGGAGAATTTTCATTCATAAGAGAATAAAAGATTTTCTCGAAGTTTTAGAGTTAGAAAACTCAATCATACTCGATTTCACAAAAGAAGACTGAAGAATATTCATTCTCAAAAGAAGACCTTGCTCGACAGAGCAATTCAGATATCGAATTCCTGAAACTTTGACCAAGTCAAGCAGCATTCACCAAAGGAGGCCTTCTTTGGTCGAACCATTTTCCTGTCTTACCAAGAAAAAGAAAACCTTCTTTAGCCCCTTGCAGCCTCTAAAAAAATCAAATAGTCTATTTTTTTCTAAACCACACCAACCAACCTTGGGAGGGAATCTTAGTATGAACTACGTTTTGACCTGATCCCAAAAGGAAAAAAAGAAATATTTGGGGTACGTAGGCAACTTGAGAAGTTACTTCAGGCCTGGTCATTAAAAGAAAAATGTATTTGTAGACACCCCATTTTTGCATCCGCCTGATTAATCAACTCGTCAACCCGATCGCAAGGATTCCCAATGATGGATGTGTATTCCGTTGCTTTATTTTGTTACCAGATGTGTTTCAGAAATCCGGATGAGGTATCTCGAACTGACAAAACCTTAGAAATCACGCTACGCTAGGAAAACACAACCCCAGAAACATAGAAATCATCATATTGCAGACCAAAAAGAAGCTTCACGATAAAAATCACTAAAAATTACCAAATTACCAAAATACCCCTAACCTCAAAACAACCTTAGAGCCTACATTACGCCTAGGAAAACTCTCTCGAACACATAAAATAACAAATCGGAACCAAATAAATCATTTCACCAATTTTAACAGAATCTGACAAAATTACGAAAATGCCCCTCATAAAGTTCACAATCATTTCACATAAAAATTTTCATAAATGACACAAACCAACATTCTCATTGAATTCCTTACGAAAAATCGATTCTAAAACATCCTAGAACATTAAAAACCGACTTAAAACATGAAAAGCCCTCTCCGGGGGTAAAATGGTAATTTCACAATTTTCATAATTAAAAAATTCGAAATTAATAAATAAAACATTAAATAATTAAATTTAAACATTAATGAAATTAATTTAAAATTTTGAACCTAAAAAATCGATTAATCGGACTCTCAGGCAAAATCGTTGAGGGTTCGTGGGATATTTCTTTAAGGACCCCTCCATTTGGGGGTCCAAAGAATTAAAGAAATAATGGAGGGGTCTTCTCCAAAAATTAAAGTCAATCAAGAAAGACTGAAGTCAAGGTATTAAAGTCAATTATGTGAGACTGAAGTCAAAATTAAAGTCAATTAAGCAAGACTGAAGTCAAGATATTGAAAGTCAATCAATTAAGACTAAAGTCAAAACATTAAAAGTCAATCAAATAAGACCAAAAGTCATAATAGAATTATAATTGATTAATAACTCTATCTAATAGAGTTCTAACTTAAAAACAATTCTACCTAAAACAATTTGAATTAAAACACAATTCTACTTAAAACAATTTGAATTAAAACACAATTCTACCTAAAACAAGTCAAACTAAAACACAACTCTAATTAAAAGATCTCTAATTAAACACTAACTCTATCAAAATCAACCCCTAAAAACATCTATAAATAGAGGTGCTCACACCCTATTTTCGTATCAAATCATAAACCCTAAGAGAAGTAGGTCTAGAAGCTCCCCTAGCCCCCCATAAACCCTAGTTTTGGAGCCCCAACTCCTTAGCTAACATCCCTCCTTCAATTTTAGTCTAGAAAACACCCAAAAGTCTTCTAAAAACATCCCCAAATCCGCAACGAACTTGAAGAGTTCAGATTCAAAAAACAAGGAGATACCTTACCTCGGAGATCCGAAGTCAAATCCGGAAGCAGAACGAAGCAAGGGAGCACGGTACAAGGAGTTCTTTTTGTCAGATCTGAGGGAACCAAGTCCTTGCCATCGGAAAGGTAAAACTTTTATTTTTATTTATTTTCTTATCTAGGTTTTAGCAATGTAATTTACTTGGGAATTTAGTAGAGACCGGCTTTGGCCGGGCGGGGTTGGTGCCTAACACCTTCCAACCCCGTAACTTGATCCCCGAATTCAGTTTTTTTTGTTTTAGATTAGTTTTTATCCGTTTAGAGTCATTGATCGGTTCCTAGACCGTAATAACTAGGTGGCGACTCCCAAACCTCAAGGGTCAAAAGCGGATCCGCGCACCCCGCGGATCGAGGGCGCTTTCAGTGGCGACTCCACTGGGGACATTGAGGATCAGACTTGAAAAACCCCAAGTATGGGAACATTACCAATGACCTAGTTTTTTTTTTTTCTAGTTTTAGTTGATTCTATTTAATTGTTAGTTAGTTAATTCTTATTGTTTGTTTATCTGATTTTTTTTTATTTTTTTTTATATTGGTGGATTTAACCATTAATTTCGGGTCAATTTTGAATATGTTATTCCGGCATATTATTCTTATATAATTCAATTGAGAGTCACTTGGGGTGACTTTAGATAATACCAAGTTTCAACGGATACTTGGTTGAGGGTGGAATAATGATTGTTGAGGATGAAATAATGAAACAAAGGATTCTTTTTACTTTTTATTTTAAGGTATGGTGATTCATTGGTGATGACAAAACATTTTTAAAAAAAAAAAAAAGAGGAAACATGTTCGATATCTAATTTGTTTTAATTAGTTGTTTTTCATTTTTTTTTATTTTTTATTTCTTATTTTTATTTCTTTTTAGATGTGTTATAGGGAAGAGATGCTGCCCCTTGACAGCACATGATTTTAAAAAAAAAAAAAAAAAAAAAAAAAAAAAATTTGGAAGTTTCTGCCAACAGCAGCCTCCAATGGTGCGCCCCAAGTAAAGCTGTGAGCTTTGTCAATAATTTGCATTGGGGTGCCATGAGCGAAATCATTTTTTTGTTTTTTTTTATCCTCTCCTTTAAAAGGAAGTCGTCTTCCTCATGTGGCTCTATCAGTCTCGACAGAGACTCAAGAATTCTACTGATCAGAGGTTCCGAACCTTAGATTTTGGGTTAATGAATCTCAATCGACGAAGAAATCATTGCTGGGATTTATTTTAATCATGTTGCTTCTCGATCATACGTTTGTTGTTCAGGCGCTGTTTGATCTCGACTTTGAGTGCGATGTTCTTCGTGGAGATGAGATCAATCTTCGATTCTTGTTGGTTTCCTCTATCTTTCGAATTAAAGACTCAGAGTGTCATTTTCCGAGAGAATTTTTTCATCTCAATTTAAGACAGCCGTTGGAGAGAATTTTACTAATAAAAAAAACTGTTTCTTTTCTTTCTTCTCTCTAACGCACCAGTATGACAGAAGAGTTCGCCCAGAATTTTTTTTTACAAGGTTGATGCTCCCTCGTTTTCTCTGAAATAACTTTGTCGAATTTGCTGGTTTCGTTTCGGTTGTTGCTCTCGGTTTTGAGTAACCAAGAACGATTAGTGGCCCAACATCGAGTTGGTAACAGTGGCCCTGTTGTTTTAAAGGCTGATCTCGACGCTGGTATACCGTTATAGGCTGATCTCGACGATTAGCCTGCTGTTCTAGGATGATCTCGCCGATTAGCTGCTGTTATATACTGATCTCGACGATTAATCTCGACGACTAACCTGATGATCTCGACGATTATGTTGCCGTTATATGCTGATCTCGACGATTAATCTCGACGACTAACCTACTGATCTCGACGATTATGTTACTGTTATAGGGTGATCTCGACGTTGAGCTCGACGTTGAGCTGCTGTTGAGCTCGACGTTATCCTGCTGTTTTAAAACAAAATCAATTTTTTTTTTTAAAAAAAAAGAGGAAATTAATTTGTTTCTAAAAAAGAAAAAAATCAAAATAATAAAAAAAAAAGATTGGAGATTTTCTTTTCATAAGAAAAAGAGTTCAAAAAACAACAAAGTCATTTTCTAAGTGTTACCAATAGCAACATATATGCAAGTTTTCTTTGTTTTGTTTTTTGAATTTCCTTGATTGGGCTCAATTTATTTTGGAAAAAAATTAAAAAATAAATGAACAAAACCATCCTCATTATCTCATCAATCATCATTATACCTTCAATTCAATACCCTTAGAAATTTCGAATTATTTTTGGTCGCCCCAAAACACCCTCGATTGGACTATGAAATTTATCAAAATATTGCGATGATCGGGACTCTAAACTACCATGATTGGTATATGAAGGTGGTGTGCATGCTTATGGTTCGGACCATATTATTAATTCATGATAATTGCCTATTTAATGTGCCATAATATCATTGGGAATGCATGTTTGATGTTGGTCATAATGTTGATCATGATTAAATGTTTATGTGATTGGAATGATGCTTATATCCATATGATTCATATAATGATTGGTTTGATTAGGCCATGGGCCCATTTGTTTGAAAAGGCCCCGGGCACACCCCACCCTACTTTGCACACACCACATGCACGTTTACCGCTTTACTCACTTACACGTCCCATTTAGCCAACGTGGCACTAGTGCGTGGCCCGGTCTCTTCGGAGATGCGACGTCATTCATGAAACCCACAACTCCAGTCACGTACCTTAGGGTATATCGAACTGGGGCATCAATACCGTCTGATCAGGTGATTCTGAGAGACATATTGATGCACCCATGCTGGGGTGACCTGAGCCTTTGTCCTATTGTAAGCCACACAGTCACATGTCCCGATTGCCAACGTAGTACTAGTACGTGGTCGGTCCCCTCGTGGGATGCCAAACCATTTATGAAAGCTACAACTCTTGACTCGTACCCGTAGGTATAAAAGGTAATCTAAGTATATCAATTGCACTTCTTGGTCAAAACCGGTGCCTAAGCAAGATCTTGCCCCGCTGTACCCTACTGTACGAGGGGGATAGACTACGTCTATTCTAGACGAGAGGTATTTAAGTGGGCCCTTGCTCAGCATTGTGCGCCACCTCTCAACTGGAGATCAAACTGGCCCTTTTTGGCTTCAGAGAAGTGAATTGAGGTTTTAGATTATCACCTATACGGTATATCAAACCAAGTCACCACGTATCGAAAGGTATATAGGTGTGCTTGGGCAAGGGTGGCCAGATAAAAATGCATTGCACGTAGTAAGCCTAGAGTCTAGAAACCTTCCCCATAGGTCACGACTCGAACTTATCGTGGGTGTTCCCGGGTTGTTTATTGAATGAATGCCTGTTGTTGGATGAATGTATGTGAGTGATGTGAATGATGAGATCAAAGTGTATGATTGTCCTCAAGGATCAAAGAAATTTTATTTTTGAAAATTAAAACGGGTGCACCGACCCAGTAAAGAATCCATTCTTTTACAATAATGACCCATTCCATCCAGATCCAACAATCATGATGGACCGGGCCAGTTAAATCAAAATGGAAATCGAATTTTCAAAGAAGAGAAAGAAAATATTTTTCAAAAAAGATTATTTTCCAAAAGAAGTGTTCTTTAGAAGAAACATTTTCCAGAAAATATATTTTCCAGAAAATATTTTCCATAAGAATGAAATTTTCCAAAAGAAAATAAATTAATCTTTTACATGGACCATTGGAAGAGTACTAAAATCCTCTTTTGTGTCAAACCAGGATGTTAGCCGCCGGCGA